>NC_137613.1:42258761-42383761 GCF_963280865.1 Gymnoscopelus braueri
GGTAAAGGTTGACGATTTTAGACCTATATATAATTTCCCACTTACATCCAGTATTGTACTTGGAAATCACAGAGACTTCAGGCTGTAGAGTTAGCTGTTACTGTAGCTGGAATGATGAGGTGTTCATTTGCCAGTGTGTTGCTGAAAACATTTAGTCCAACAGGGTATAACTAACTAAAAAACAAACAATTCTTGTAGGCTCCACATGGGAGGTGTAAGTAAACAGAAAAGTATGTAAATAAACATTTGTTATGACACAGTTACGTTATCACACACATTTTTATTAAACAGGAAATTATGGAACAAAATGTTTCAGGTGTGTAATTGCACCAATGAACGGTCAGATTTAATACCATGTAGATTTGTGTCATTTCTAAAATGATCTATGGAAGGCAATATGAAGAATTGAATGTGAAGTAGGAGGGAGTAGGTCATCATAACATGATGATGATGATGATCATATACTGTATTCCCGACTTGCATCGTTCACAAACATGCATGGCCCGAGTAGGCCTACATATAACTAGTTGTATTATAATAACTAGTTATATATAATGTAGGTCCAATATTGGACCCCAGGAGGTCTTTTATGTTGCCTCTGTGGAAACTGAGATCACTACAACACCATTCTGCCAAACCATTGTTGCTTTGAGTAACAAATAAGCTATACGGTTTACTTTGACAAAGATGGGATAATTACCAGTTAATGAAAGCAAACAATTCATCTGGCTGAAAAGACGGAAAAAGAGAGAGAAAGAGATTTTGTAGAAAAATACCATCTCATGGGATTTGATCTAGGGTCCATTAGAATGCATGGGGACTTAATTCACCACTCTGTGGTGAAAGTCAGGCTTCATTATGTCTGTGATTTACATTTAAAATTCAATTTCCGCTCTCTGAGGACAGCTTTCAATTCTTTCACAACTCTTGTTCCACTCATAAATAATTCCAAGTTTAGTTGCACAGACGGCAGTATAATGACATGCAAACGAGTCCATCTGATTAGAAGGGGAAAAAAACATGATGAGGAGCAGGGGAAAAGGCAATTTCACCCTGCCACCACAGATGATTTGAGGGACTGATGAGTTTATTTTGCTCAGATCGATGGAGACGAATATAACCTGAACCAATATGGCCTGCTGCGACTCAGGAAGACAACATCAGACTAACCAGAAATCCACTTCAAATGGTCAGCTCCAGCCCAGATGGCCATGGTCTGGAGCACGTGTTCCTCACAACATTGAGTGGATGGCCTGTCCATGCACAGCCATTACATTAACAGCTATGGTCTAGGAAAAGTCAAATGTGCGCACACTGCACGCACAAAACAAGCCTGCACAGATGTGCACATGCAAATATACAAAAGAACAGAACAGAGAGCATTGGATTAACATGCTCACAAACACTCCAGGCTACACGTTAAGAGCAGGAACTACTGTAATAGACAATAGATCAATATGCATATTGATCGACCATCACTCTGTGTCATATGAGACCATTTTCACCCCAGGCTCACGCTCAGGTTACGAGGTGAGGGACTTTCCCCCTTATAAACACATGGCCCTCTCAGCGCTCACACTGGTCGTTTAATACACTCAGAAAAGCAGACTGGATGTTCAGGCCAGGTTTGCTTTGTGTTTGCACTTTACATTTGTGTCTGTCCTAATGTTGCTTGTAAAGACATGTGCTATACAAATAAAGCTTATATTATTATTGTTATTATTTAGAGACCTGTGCAATTCTATATTCAAATTGGCTTAAGGGAGGGCCGGCAGGCGGGCGGGGCGGACCTCTGACGACACGCTCATGTCACCATGACTCAGGCATAACCATATAAGGATTTTCCAATGCAGCTACGCCCAAATATGGAGTGTGTTGTCTAACCTCAACGTGTCGTCATTGCATCAGGCGCAAACAAATCAGTCAGCTCCATATATGGGCACAAAAGGGGGCATGCCCATATATGGGCATATACTGATGACATCAGGGATCTCCATATATGGGCATAAAAGGGACAAGGACTGACAGATACAGAGATCTCCATATAGACAAATCCACAGAGCCGCTGCCTGTAGCTGCGGTGTCACGGCGCGGAGCGGCACCCGCTTGACACCGCAGTTATGATTGCCGTTCTGTGGATTCGACTATATGGGCATACAGTATGAGTCGTAGGTGCGGCGTAGGTGTGAGGGCTGGGTAGCCCGACCTCTAAAAAATATTTCCATCATGTGTAAAGATCTGGACTCAGGGCCCTGCTAACTATTATGAACAACACATGCAGGAACATCATGTGCCCTTCACATTACTAAAGGAACAGCTACCCAACCTCTCTGCCTTTCGTCACATCACCGCTGGGCCCTAGTTAAACTGGCCAGAGGCTTCACCATATGTTTATCCAATCATATTCCTTCACCACGACCACTTCCTCACGGTGCCCAGCTTGATTTTTTCCATGGGGGTTTGGTGGTGAAAGCTCTTGGGGTGCAGAAGTGTCATGGAGTTAAGATGTCCTGCCTGGCTGATGGGCCAGCCACTGGGGGTGGATCCTTCAACTGAATGCTGGGAATTTGCAATGGTAACCCCTGTTATTATGGGCATCTGGCTTGCTGGTTACAGCACTGGTGCTGTATTAGACATAGGCGAGTTATACGATGCGGTCTGACACGCACCTCATCCACCTCATCTTTGGCAGGGCTCACTCGCTCAGCACGCTTTTTTCAGGCCCCGTCCTGGACCTCCCTTTCTACCACCGGCAGAGAGGATGGTTCTGCCACTTGACCAATTACAGGAAAAGATGAGCAGTTCAGGGCTCAGGGTTATGGACTGTGCCCTGCAAGCGTATACCAACTGAGGTCTTTCACTGGGAGGAAGCTTAAAGACGAGCTCATACCGAAGGGAATGAGTCACTCACTCATGCACTATTGCAGTGGGCTGTCTATGGACAGAGGGGCTCTGAATCAGCCTAGCAGGCACACATGCATCTACGGACACACACATGCATCCACGCTCGTACACATAATGATAATAAATACATTATTTCATGCAACAATCAAACATAACTAACAGTAACAGAAAGCACACACATTCTAACTAGGGCTGCAAATATTGATTTTTTTTTGACTATTATTATTAGAAGCGTGATTTTTCAACTAACCTGGGAACCCGTTTGTGAAAATGTTTTTTTTGTGTAGAAACAGGAACTTGGTTTGGCTCCTCCCCTTTCTTAGTCCACTTCCGCCCGGGTTTCTCTGTGTTTATTCCTAACAACTACACTACATGTTGAATCTGTCGTGAGAGATCATATATCAACAAACCTAACAGATTTTTTATAATCGACTAAATCGATTAGTCTGATTAACCACTTAAGCCAGTCCTGTTTTATACTTTGTTGTACAAGCTCATGCTTGATTGAGTAATTTATAAAAATGTATTATATTTTGTAATAAATGTAATCAATTAGTTTGATTAACTGTTGCATATGTTGGCACGTACTCACTCACCTATATATATATACATACTGTACACCACACAGGCACACACACAATTATTAATTTTTTAAAACCATAGTATATCATGCACAGTATACATCTGCTGCTATGCTCACACGCCTTTATATCTTATCTCAGGTACGATGTGTAAATATGTAGATAATTAGTTTGCTTTTCCCCTTGCCCCCCCTCCCCCTTCTCTTTCTTTTTTTTCTAGCAAATAACTATACAATAGAACTTGCACAAAAACTAATTTCACCCACTTTTTTACTTCTGTAAATCTGCGATGTGACAATAAAGCTGATTCTGGAATACATGCACATGTATGAATGTACACTACAGTATGGATGAATGATTTCTGTCAGTCAGTCAGTCATTTCTAAAGTAATTTACTCATTCACCTTACAGGTATGTATGACTAACAGTAACCACTCAAGCACACAGGCCCTCTTCTGCGTAGCGTCTGAGTCCGAGCCTCCACACCGGCCTTTAAGCCCAGTGACCCTGGGATCAGGCCTGCATGCCTTCCCCTTGAGCTCAGCCCAGATCAAGAGAATACCCAGCATTCTGGAGGCTTTGAGGTAGGGCACTCTGCTAAACATATCAGATGGTACCGGGGGTTGGATGGGAGGGAGTTTCATGACTTGGAACGCCTCTGTCTCAGCACACAAAAAAAAATCATTTTCCAATACAGTTTGAGCCCCCTCTGTGTTCTAGCTCTGTCTAAACTGGCCCACTGTGCCAGAAGGTTTCTGTGAGATTCTAATACTCTCTGAGGGAGAGTGGGGCTCAGACTGTGAAAGACCATAGTAGGCCTAGTCCTTTATGTTTGATCCCATTATGTTATACACTGTTGGCTGAAGGATCCGCTGGTATTTTGAGCTGCTTGCTCACGGCTGTGGTGAAAGACAGGGGGGTCTTTAAGTGATAATGCAGGCACCATTTTGGGGGTCCCAGAGGTACAGAATGATGAGGGCAGATGGAAGGAGCAGTCGTTTCTGCCATGGGTCCCCACTTCCTCATTTCAAATCAAACCAGTCAACTGAGACCCATCAGGCAACTGATGCATAAAGACCCCAACAGCACCAAAACCCATAAAAGAAATGCAAGAACACCAGAAATAAGGGTAAGCTAGAAATCTGTTGAAATCCAATCTTTCTTGTTTCTATGTTTTTGGTCCTGTCCGTCTGTCCCCTGGACAGTATTTCGCCGCTGTTATTTTCTCTTTTGTTTGCAAGGCTTTTGGTTCCCCGGGCTGCAGACCCTAAAGCCAGCTCTCCGCCTCCCCTTCAAATGCACCCAACACGCAACACACCACAGCAGTCAAAAGGGTCAAAAGGAGAAAGACAACATGGACACGTGGCATGTGTATTAGTTGCTAATAGTATGTCACAATAAAACCTTCATACAGCATGCATTATTTTCAGGCATCGTGTCTATCATTACTATTGCATAATGCAGCTTCAAGGGAAGAGATAGAAAAAACAACTGTGCCATTACAGTCATGGACTACAGGGCCGGTTGTAGAGAGGGGCAGGGGTGGGCTCAGCCCAACATTACAGAACAGCAGCTCACGAAAGCAATCTGGGGGCAGGCAGTGGGTTGTAATCTTGAAGGGCGGGCTATTGTGGTTGCCCCCAACCAATCACAACATACAGTAGTAATACAGTAGAATCAGTCATTATATTATTGTCTCCGCCAGGCCGAAAGGCATGGCGAGAGAGTATGTTTTACCCCCTGTCCGTCCATCCGTCTGTCCGTCCGTCCGTCTGTCCGTCCGTCCGTCCGTCCGTCCGTCCGTCTGTCCGTCTGTGGACAGCTAATCTCCCGTGCAAACTGTGCACACACACTCCCTGGATGCCAATTCAGAACCTCTGCCCCAATTTTTTCACATGGCCCTGTTATAGCGCCACCAGGAGGCCGCTTTTTGCAAAACACATTTTTTCACAGTACTCCTACAGATTCGCAAATCGGTACACAGTAATCGGTACACAGTATCTCTATAGTCATTAAACGAAATGGGTCTTTCAGATTTTTCATATTCCATCCTGATTGGCTAAAAATGGCTTCCAAAGTTTGCAGGACTGCTCTGTTTTCAACAAAATGCCTCAAATTATGAACACAGCATGCAATTTCCGTGAAACTTTGCACGCACATTCCCACTATGCCGAGGAAGAAATGCTGATTTTTCTAATCAGCCTCATGGTGGCGCTATAACAGCCCGATTCGTGTTTTTACCTATAACTGCACCAATCTGTGTAAAACTTTGTATGCACACTCCCTAGAGGTCAAGGAAAAACCTTTGCCCTGCACTTTTCACATCTGCCTTTTATAGCGCCACCAGGTGGCCGACTTATCTAAAACATATTTCTTTACATTACTCCTTCCGATTTTATCCAAATTTCACGCAAATCGGTACACATGATCTCTATAGTCATGTGATCAAGACGGATCTGTTTAATTTTTCATATTCCATCCCGATTGGCTAAGATTCACATCTAAATGCTGTCAATCATGAACGCAGCGTCCGATTGCAGTCAAACTTTGCACACACATTCACACTATGTTGAGGAACAAATGCTACCCTTTTAACATTTGCCTGTTATAGCGCCACCAGCAGGTCTAATTTAGCAAAACACATTTTTTTTGAACAAAATGCCTCAAATCATGAATGCAGTGTCCGATTGCCGTGCAAGGCCTAAGAAGAAATGGCACCCTTTTCACATTGGCCTATTATAGCGCCAACAGGAGGCCACAATAACCTGACCTGGCGGAGACCTGTGCTCCGAGGAGCACTTTTTCTAGTTTGTGCTATTTTTCCATTGGCTAAATGTAATGACAAGTTGTACACACTCACTGCCATCGTCAATGGTCTTCACACATTCTCTCCAGGCCGAAGTCAGCCGTCCATCCCAGATCCTTCTTGGCCAGGCGAGGGTCAGCATAGGAGGCTGTGACGTCCCCATCTCAAATGTCTCCCAGGGGCCATCTGATAGGTGCTCTCCTTCCCTGAGGCTTTATATCCATAGCTTTGACCATCTGCAACACAGAATAGGCATTACATTACATTACCTTACAGTCATTTAGCAGACGCTTTTATCCAAAGCGACTTACAATAAGTGCATTCAACATAGGTAGGGAACAAAAATACTAATCACCAGAAGTCTTAAGTGCATTCTCTTCTAAAACAAGCAGCTAAGAGTATACTTAGCGCTAAGGTAAAAGTGCAAAATATCAGCTACCTACTTTCTTAAACAGATGAGACAAATAGGAAAGTCAAATGAGCAAGAGCTAAAACAAATAAGTGTATCGAATAAACAAGATCCAATAAAACCATAAAACAAGAGTTTGTACAACTAGTTAACAACAAGTAGGCAAGGCGAAGAGGAAGGGTAGTGTTTCCTGAAGAGGTGGGTTTTCAGCCTGCGGTGAAAGATGGGCAGTGACTCTGCTGTCCTGACATCAGTGGGGAGTTCATTCCACCACTGTGGGGCCAGAACAGAAAACAGCCGTGACCGTGTAGATCAGCCAGAAGGACCACTGAGCGACGAGGCAACCAGTCGCCCCGTGGCGGCAGACCGAAGTGGTCGGGCAGGGGTGTAGCATCGACCATAGCCCGGAGGTAAGAAGGAGCTGTTCCTTTCACTGCCCTATAGGCTAGCACCAGGGTTTTAAACTGGATGCGAGCCGCTACGGGGAGCCAGTGTAGAGAACGGAGAAGGATAGTTGTGTGGGAGAACTTGGGGAGGTTGAACACCAGACGAGCCGCAGCTTTCTGAACAAGCTCCAGAGGTCTGATGGCAGACACCGGGGCACCAGCAAGGAGGGAGTTGCAGCAGTCCAGGCGGGAGATGACAAGAGCCTGTATGAGCACCTGGGCTGCCTTCTCCGTGAGGAAGGGGCGAATCCTCCTGATGTTGTAGAGGAGGAATCTGCAGGACCGTGTCATTGATGCGATGTTTGCCGAGAACGACAGTTGGTCGTCCAGGGTCACACCCAGATTCCTCGCAGTCCGAGTTGACGTCACCACAGCATTATCAATGGTGATGGCCATGTCTCGGTGCGGACAGCCCTTCCCCGGGAGGTACATCAACTTGGTCTTGTCCAGGTTGAGCTTCAGGTGGTGCGTCGACATCTACTCCGAGATGTCAGCCAGACAAGCAGCAATGCGTGCCTCCACTTATGTGTCAGTGGGCAATTCCTGTTCCTAAATTGTACACTGTGCAGGCGTGCACCGACAGTTGTCCTTTAGCTTCTTGAGTCCTTTAACGTTAATGTTCAATCAATTGTGATGTAGTCATTCCCAAATACATTGAGGTGCTTTTGTTTCCCAATGGCAACCTGGGCAACATTTGGCAGGAGGTTACTACCGTGTGGGTCCTATCCTATTTGGCCTGAGACATGACCAATGGGGTTGAAATAGCATGGCATTCCAGTCCTCAGTCGGACAGTGCCCGAGTTATGCCCGGGACACACAATCTCACACAGGTTCCATGAATTACACAGGTTTCGTGAATTAATAGATATATAATATATAGATGAACTTAAATGTTATAATGGAAGTCAATGGCAGTCTGATCGGGCTGAAACCTATGGAGTCATACATCATACAAGACTGACATCATAGACTCGCCACATGAAGCCGGGGATACACATGAATCCATGCCGTTATTAGACCCCATCTTGTTTCTTTTCTTCCATGCAGTTTGTCTACGTGAGTGCATAGTGTTGGTGAAGCCCTATAATTTTCAGCTATGCTGCAGCTGCACGGTGGCTGGCAGACTGGCACCACTCTGTGTCCCTGACGTCAGCTCTCTGGGTATGCTTTACAAAACCAGGGAACAATAGTGTTTACCCAACATTCTCTCATTTAACTTGACACAACACACAAACAGATCACACAGGAAAAGAAAAGTTACGTCAACAGGTAGTTGAGTGTTTCTTTAATGGGTTAGAAACAGCAAATCCTAAATGCATTCCCTCCGCTTCTCCTGTGAATGTTTGTGCAAGCTCTGGGCACTTTCCAGTGTGAGTTGCGTTATGCAATAAAGCTCATATGGCAACCTTATATGGAGGTAACTCAGTGGATGAGGTGCCTTTCTAGTTAGTACATGCCTGTTCAATGCCTCTTCTTAACAGAAAAAGAGGAACCTGGTAATGCCAAAGTCTGAGATCCTGGCATGCTGTTTTCTGCGAATGAAAGCAATATTGTTCAGGTACAGCAGTCTTTGTTTGGACCTTAAAATAAGGTTCCCTCCTCAGTAATAGGAGGGAAATCAGATTTCCAGATACAGTATACCAGTGAGGAAAACATTACTTTTCTTGTTGAGAAGCTTCCAAATTCTCCTTTTCAGTCTCATTTGTCTTCTCCAGATGAATAGTAGTTTTACATGGAGTTCTGCACTGTAAACATGCATCATGTTATGGTCAGTGGTAGACTGAGCGGTCCGCTTTCTTACAGGATGGATGAGTTAGCTGCTCAAGCATGGTAAAGTACTTAGGGCATAGGTAATAAAAACAGCATATATTATCTTGTTTAATCAAATAATACCAAAATATAAGTGTATATAATCATATCCACAATGAATCGGCAAAACAATCTCTTTATTCATGACAATTATGTTGAAGTAATAATTAATGGAGTGACTATTTGAGTTTCCTGCGTATCCCCTCATTGTCTGAACAAAGCTTTTTGTCTCACCTGAGGTGAAAGCCTACACCTGCCACTGACTTCCTGTGTGATTAAACTGGCGAGGCATGAAACGAAAGCTGATCAGAGTTCTGCAATGTGTAAAGGAAATTAAATCATTCTGTGTTTGTCACCACTATTACTCCTGCCGCTCACGTGTCTAAACAGCACTAAAACTCCATTGAAAAAGGGATGTGTGTTGTTTTGAAGCATACACAAGTGTAGTGTAGTCCTTGCCAAAGAACAGCTGGGTGGTAGTGTTATTGTGTGACTGAGGCGTGTTACAAATGGGTCGTTGAGTTCATATATGCGCAAGGGCAAAGGGTGGTCTTTGTCAGGTGACTGGGTGCAGCCATGGCTGATATGGTCACGCATGGAAGGGTGTTTTGGAAAATGAATGGGACAGAGCATGTGAAAAGAGAGACGGGGAGAGACTGGAAAATACAGGTCTATGCAGATGACATCAGGATACCTAAGGGCTACAGATGCTTTGTTTAGTCTGACCGTTGCTGACCTCACAGATGAATCATTCATGGTTTTATGTGCTCATGTATTCAGATGAAAGCTTACAGCATCACTACATGTAAATATTTACATCAAATCATGTATTATAGTCTATATGTGTTTATGGCTTTATGTATTACCCACATCACGTATACTGTACATACACTGCAGAGTGACATGACATTTTATGTTTTTATTCTGAGGGGAATCTTACTCTCAGATCTTATCAGTGAGGATCAGAGAGCCACAGAGAGAAACCCATTGGTGGAGAGAGAAAAGACTGAGCAAGGCGACTCCGTCTGTCACAACCTTGAGACTGAGAGAAGAGCAGGATGGCCTGAGGCTGGACTGATTGTAGTAGCACCTCACTGCACATTGACTACTGTCCAAGTTAAGTCTTTTTAGATGTCTAATAATACAGATATAATACTATGCTGGGAACTCACACACAGGAAAACTGAAGATTGAAAGTTGCTTGTGTGATATACTGTATAAGGTCATTGTAATAAAAAATACAAAAACGTGCTAATTATGGTGCAGCAAAGGTTTGATCGGCCAACCACTCTCTATGAAGCATTTTTAAATCAAACATTAGAAGGTTTTCTTTCTGTTCATGTTGCCGCATAAGCATACAGTGCCTTTATACTAAATGTTGACAGATAACTTCAGAGGAGGTCAATATGCTGTTTAAAGTGCTGAAACTATTCTTATGTTGGAAGGTGGGGGGATAGAAGACCAGAACCTTCACAGGCCCCTGCTCACAACAGACCCTTGTACCCCACTACTTGGTGGACAGTAACAAAGTGCAATTACTTACTGTAATTGTTGAGCACTGTACTGAAGTACATTATTTGAGTATTTGTACTTTACTTGACTATTTATTTTGTTTGTTTTGTTTGTTTTTTACTTATGACTTTATGTATTAACCACTTAAAGTAGCACTATGTAACTTTTTTTAATGAATACAATGTTTTTTTTTGTGTATGGTATATAACAATTCAGGTGGTTGTATTTTGTCTCCCTGCTCTTATACTGAAATATTTAGATCGTGTCAAAGGTCATGTCTCACCTACTGTAGACACAGGATCTGATATGAATTTTGACCTGATGGTCAAGATTCAATTTATCCCCTGAGCAAGCAGGCAGGCTCTATTAGCTCAATGGAAAAAATGACATCACTTGCGCAGGAAAACGGGTTCAAATCCGGGGTAGAAGAGGAAAGTTACATGGCGCAGCTTTAAGCTCTATTTAAAAAATAATGAAAGTAGTCTATTGAAGTCTATATGAAAATTGTGCTCACAACACAACTTCACAATACAAGTTCACATCGCATCAGCGGCATCACGATGCGATGTGAAGTTGTAGAGCTATTTTCACTATTGTTTTTGAAGATTTTAGATTTTCTGGAGGAGGGATTTATACATTTCAAAACAGCAATGCATTGATATTAAAAAGAAAATGTACTTTGCACTTTTTTTTAGCAAGAACTCCAGTGCTTTTACAAATTTGACTGAGCTACTTTGACTTATAGTTGAGTAATATTTGACCATATATATATCTGTTGTATATTGTACTGCAGTATGTATACTTTGTCCACCACTGCTTTCCCCCAAGCGTGGTCTTTGTCTAGTGTTCAACTGTTATGGTATTTTGGCATCTATGTCACACCTTCCTGTAGGAGGCAGTCAGCCTTTAAGTAAACATGAGGGCTCTTATCTCAGTGGAGGTCTTTGCTTAGTAATACAAGAGCGGAAACCATAAATATCCAAAACACTTTGTTAAAGGTGCATTGAGTGTCAATAGTGTTAAAAACTCAGCCCACCATTTCGCAGGACCTTAATGCCTTTTGTAGCTTACATACCTGACCTCCCTTATTTTTGTTGAGCGATACCATACAAAAAGTGTAAACCATACAGCTTTATTATATGGCTCAATGTGTACCCATTCTAGATCTCTATCTAAGGCAAAGAGATCCTAGACACTGATAGGCTTGTTGGGACTTGACGATTTTGGCTGCTTACAGGAACATTGACTAAAAATGTGCCGGAACCTTTTCTGTTTCTGGGAATTTCACGGTTTTAGCTAGCTTTCATTACTGACATACCTTTGCTGACAATGCTTTAGATTTTGTCTGGCAAGTTTCAGTGACCCAAGCTCAGATGTGGGCATCTAAAATATCTAATATAATACAGGCTATACAGTATATGATATAAAGTTAAACAATAAAAATGCCATACTGTTCAATGTGATGCTTTATTTGTGTCAGAGTAATTGGGATGTTATTAAATTCATCAAAGTACATTGGCATTAATAAAGAGATTATATTGCCTGTAAATTATAGTGCTACCAGCTATGATTAACTTGTTCATTTGACATTGATCAACACTGACATTTGAGGTAACGTTGCTTAGAAAAACCATGCCCTCAGGGGCCGTTTCCTAAATGAAAGATCAGATCCACCCACATGCAGGGACATGAATCAGACCATCCCCTCTGTGCCGTGATGAGTAAACCTGTACTATAATCTCAGGCCTTAGCAAAGCACTTATAGCCGTTAACTAAGGTTTGGATACTATTCATTGGAAGTAGTTACAACCCTAGGCTGGACCTTTGGGCTGGCTTTTGACCCATAACATTGTTTTTTATGTTACAACTTAAAGAAACACAGAAGTACTTCAAAATAATCTGCCAAGCATGGTCGCTGAATCCAAATTCCTTGTAGACCAAAATAAAACAGTGTCATGGTAAGTAAATGATTATAAATTTATTTTTGAAATAATGACAACACTCAACACTGCAGAGATACTGTATACTGTGGTTGGGAGTCAGCATAGGAGACAGATAAAAGACAGCTATGTGCTTGATCAAGACAAGTGGATCCTGGGGGCAGATTTTGTCAGGTGCAGGTGTGGGGACAGACTGTGGTCAACCACTGGTCTTTCAGGTGCACGTATTTTCATACAAAGCCAAAGAGAGATAAAGTCTGACTCGCTCTCAATGCAATAGCTTGTCCTACATCAAACAATGTTGTTCTTTAATCTGTGAACTACTGAGAGGGACTTCAACAGACACCTGCCTTTAGAAAGCCATCAAAAGGTGAGCTACTGGAACTCCTTGTTTGTACTGCATACAGTAAGGAGCCGTGCCAGCCCTGGTGACCTATGTATGACTTGTTACATTGTTTCCCACACAAACATAATATAATAATAACAATAGCAACAACAACAACAACAACAACAACAACAACAACAACAACAACAACAAAAAAATATTATTTACTCTCACCAGGTAAAATACTTTCTTTCAATCTAATATATTTTGTTTAATTTCCTGGATAAAAATATCTAAGCTTTCAAAACAGAATGAAAACAGCTGTGAGAGGGATTGCATGCCTTGGCCTAATAGTAAGCAATAGTGTCTTGACTCATCTCACAGCCGGTTGGTTCCAGTTAATGTATTTACTCTGACAGGGATGTTAGCCAGATGAGGGGCTTCTGTTGATGATGAGTCACCTGTGTGAAGGCCATCTGCCCAGAGGCAAAATGAGGGACAAAGGAGAGAGAGAGTGAAGAGAGAGAATATGGCCAGCAGACCACAGCACCCGAACTATGAATAGGTTCAAGGGAGTGAAAGCATTTTGGGCGATATCTCACCTTGCAGATTCAGTTACACTGAGAAGCAGAAAACACAATGGAGTCAATATGAGAGATCAAAAAGCTACAGATAATAGGTCCAAAATGCTGCAGGTCTATACAGACCCTCTGACTTTGCGAGCGAACACAATGCCAAGAAGAATCTGTCCGGGTTACAGTGACTTCTCATGTTGCCACCCCAAAAAATCCCCGTTTCAGAATTCAGACAACTCATCGCATGAGAAAGGGAATTCACGCTACTTTGCAGCTTATTCTGAGTTAAAATGATGGATGAACAAAGTAATTAATTGGAATATATTTTGAAGTGTGTAATTGCTGTTCATTATACATCACAATAAAAACTTTAAAAGAACATTACATGGCCATATTAATGTTATAAAAGCTTTCATCTACTGTAACCTCCACTTCAACCTTTCCTTTTTGTAGACAGTTGAGTATGACCATGTCTGCAACAAAAGCCAAGCCAATGTCGCTATGGAAAACTACAGGCTGGGAAATGTTGGAATGTTGAAAATGGTGGAATGAGTCCACCTACTGGACAGTAGAGGGACATGTCAAATCCAGGAAACTAGTTACTAAACATGAATAATTACTTCAAAGAGGAAATAAGTGACATTTTAATCTGTCAGTTGCCCTATTCAGCAGGGCTGATTAATTATGCTTCTGACCTATTTCTTTCATGACCTTCATTTTAACATTCAGCCTGTGGTTCATTAAATCCAAAGGACACGGTCTGACAGCATTTGATATGTTAATAATGTGTTTATTTTGCACTTACTGTTTTGTCCCACATTTCATAAAACAGATGAATTCCTTTGATGAAAATAAAAGGAATGATTGCATTAGATTGGATTACGTCCCATACAATGATCTCACAAAGCCTGTATTTCATAGTTGCACTAAAATTGGCAGCCCGAAGGCTGCATGAACTACATTAATCTGTTGTTCTCAAATGCAGATTTCGTCATTTGAAGGTTAACAGAGGTACAGAGCACTTAAGATAGTTCAGATCCATTCAAAGGTGCAGCAAGCTGTGTGAAAAATGTTTTTCATCCCTGGCCTGACTATAATGTGTGTGTTCAGTCATCTTCCCCACTTACACCATCCTTCATCCTTCTCACCTCATTTCCTTTCACCCTGCAGGATACTACCTCCATCTCATGAGGGACCAAAGAAAAACCTCTCTCATTTTATAACAGTACAAATGCTTCACTAGTTTTTACTTGGGCCAAATACATCAAACTCTATCTTGCAGATGCCATAATGCAAAAAGGTTTAACACAAATCCTCTGAGATGCAACTTTGCAACAAAAGAATAATTTAAAAGTCTTCGATTGGCCTCATAACAGATGGTAACTAGACCAGTGAATGTGGACATAATACCAGGATTCAATCAAAATGACAATGTTAAGACTTTAAATTTGACTCTATTCAAACCTTATATCAATAGTATCAATATTTAGTATTTTTATTTAAAAAAAACGTTTAATTTTGCATGAGCTCTGGTAGAAGTGTTGCTTTTTCTTTAAAAAGCAAATAAATACATAAACTGGAAAGGTGCACAGAGCGCACATTTCTGCCAGGCTGGGTGGCCTACCCAGGGCTTTTTAAGTCATAGGTTGCAGCTACGAGGAAGTTGTGGTTGAAATAGCATTTCTATAATATACAGTTCAGCTTTAGCATTTGGGGTGACCCCTAGTGAAGTGAAAGTGCTTTTAAAGGTGTGCTCTACAGAGGCCCATCAACATGTGATACAAGATGTGAACATGGGCAATCGAATGATGTGTTTATGATTTTGTGCATTTTTTGTCAAATTGGCTCCACCCGCAAACTTTGGAAGCCAATTATAGTAGCAAAAAGGGTTTTGAAGTTTTGAAGAAAATACAAAATGGCAGAAAATCTACAGTATTTAGGCAAAAATGGGCATGGCCTATATGAGAAGTTGCATCACGATTGTTGCACAATTTTGACTATACAATCTACAGTTAAAGAGTTATAGGCCAAAACGTAAAGCAGGCTGGTATAGCGCCATTATGAGGCTGATTTGAAACATTTGGGATTGAGTGGTTTATTTGGCCTACTGGCTGTTTACACCAAAGGTGTGATGCTGATTATCTATGGACAGATGGACACACAGACAGAGACCCAGGGGCAAAACGATAATCTCTGTCCCCGCCGACCTGGTGGAAAAAATTAAGCATAAGAGCAGAGCACCTGTCTGAGGACTATACAGAGTCAGACTCAAACTGTGCTTATGTAGTAATTCTCTGCTGGAGTATTATTAACTTATATCTGGGCCAGTTCCAAAACTTGTTATCACAAAACAAAAAACAAAACAGAAAACAACCTTAGTGATCATCCCAAGGTAGGACATTGATGACAAGTAGTGATGAGTATGTAGTGCAGGTGGAGACTCCAATTGCATCTCTCCACCATGGAGAGAGACAGAGCTTCAAAGAATGCCAGCTGCAATACAAGCTGTTGGTGCACATGCAGTGTTCATTGAAGTAGTATTTGGCATCAACAACAGGTGTATAAATAGAAAACACTGACGCTGTCTAAAAATGACAAGGAAAAAGAGTTGTACATTGTAAGCACGTTTTCACCTTTGCCTGAAAATAATGCTTGTTTGGTCAAGTTGTTCTCTATGAGCCCCTATTTATCTTTGGTATTATTTGCAACCTTTAGATCCGTAGAAGGTTCTGAACACCCTGAAGATGTCAAATGTCAGATGTTTTCTCACTTTCATACCTTTGAACTGGGACAAGGCTTAAAATACTACACCCCTTGGAGAATTGTTCTAGAACATTCAGAATTCACAAAACGACTCTCACCCTTCTCAACCTTTGAAATGAAAAGAATCAGACAGAAGTTGAAACACAGGTTAAGTAGCCTACTTCACACTACCCTAAATCTGTAGAAGACAGTACACAAGGGGGGGGGGGGGGGGTCAGAGATCACAGGGGGGCATGTGGCTTTGTTTTGTTTGGAGGTAGTCCAAAATTATGTTGCACAAAATAATTATTTACTTTCATCCACTGTCTCTGTTCTCAATGTGATACAAGTCTATTATCCTGTAAACTTAACATCCAAACTCCACATAATTGTGAAGCACACTAATGACATCAAATTTCAACCTGGGATCCCTATTTTTGGCATGTCAATCAATATCATATTGTAAAAAATAGTGAACATTTTACCAAGATTTTAAATAATGGCTCTACAAGCACACGTGTTGTTTTTTCCCCTTTTTTGTTGATGGGTTCCCAGATTGGTTGCATCCTGAAACTTGTGGTTTCGTATTGTCAATTTTCGCTATTTTCAACAAAGTAGGCTATAGGGCCTAAGTAGTTAACTCATTGAGTGCCATAATTATTAATATCTATTTTTTAGATTAGATGTCTTTATTATCCACAAGGGAAAATTGTTTTGCTCAGGTCAATGCATACATTCAACAAGACAATACATAAATAAACACCACAATTAAAACACCTAGCAAAGTACTTCAATTCTATAAAAGATACAAAAAATCTAAAAATGTATTTCTGGCCATTACAATGTTTATTACATTTTAAAATTTAGTAAAACAAAAGTGCTTAGGAAGCGAGATACAGCCTTTTCAGTTATAAGTTAAACAAGGAGTGGATGGAGCTGCAAATCTTCAGATAATGATATCTTGGGTTCAGGAAGATTATTATTATTTTTTTTTTTTCAAAAACACATGAAACACGTTAATGGCACGTTGCACCATAGCGCTAAAACACGTGAAACACGTTAATGGCACTTAACATGTCTGAAAAACACAAGAGAGTGAGTGAGTGAGTGAGAGAGAGATAGTGAGTGAGTGAGTGAGTGAGTGAGTGAGAGACTAGTGGCGCAGGCACTCACTCACACACGCACTCACTCACTCACTCACTCACTCACTCACTCACTACTAGTGAGTGAGTGAGTGAGTGAGTGAGTGAGTGAGTGAGTGAGTGAGTGTGAGTGAGTGGCGTGCCTGCGTGCGTGCGTGTGTGCGCGCGCGAGCACACTGTGGCTGTGGGGAGTCTCGAGCTTTTGTAGGTGTGGGGGCTGACGGGTCGCCAAGGAAAAAAGGTTCGGAACCACGTGCTCTGGGTTAGTGCTAACTAAGCTATGGGGCATACAGGATAGCACTTAATCGGTCACCTGTGGCTCACTGCTAGTCCAAATATGAATAAGTTTTACTAGTCTATTATATTCAAACCTGTTTAAAGATAATCTTGGAGAAGTTGCTTCATTATCGCTCTGAAAATATGAACAAATAAATAAACTCCTAAACCTTAACCAAAATCAACAACATAATCCGAAGTGAATTCATAATTATTGGTTGTCATTGGCCTTTGACTTTCCTCTGTGACCCAGACAGGCATTTAACAGAGCATGCATATTTCAAGCGTCAGGCGTTTTGGGGT
Source organism: Gymnoscopelus braueri (assembly GCF_963280865.1). NCBI lineage: Eukaryota > Metazoa > Chordata > Actinopteri > Myctophiformes > Myctophidae > Gymnoscopelus > Gymnoscopelus braueri. The sequence continues at coordinate 42,276,532 of NC_137613.1, forward strand.
GACGCGACCAGAGCGAATCAGCACCGTGGACAGCTCCTGCATCGATCCAACGTCACAGACAACGCCCTGATAGTAGGCTATAACCCACAATTATGAATGTCAACGGTTTTAATGCTCACAAAATCTTACCTGCCCAAACAGACATGTGCAGGTTAGTCATAATGCTATCATATCATAATGATACGGCAATCAGCTGGCATCTTGTAATGTATGCTGCTGCTTAACAATTTGCAGACAAAACATTTCCAAACGTACCGCCTGATCTTTTGTTTTCCACTCACGAGTGGCTTCAATATTCTGAGGATAAACTCATGGCTTTATACTGCCTGTAACCCTCTTGTAAAAGAGGGCATCGGGCCCTTTAAGGGTTCTGAAGCGAGACTAGCCGATGTAGGACGAGTGTGTGCGCTGCTGCTCTCGCTGCCAGCCATCCTCCTCATCATCATCATCATGGCCTCCGCAGAGCCGCGGCTGCGACCGAGAATGATCAGACCAGCCGCCGGTGTCTCTTCCCTCCTTCCCCGAGCGGAGACGGACGTCAAACCGAAGCAGAGGCACCGGTAGAGGAGGAGAGACGCGCCGGGGGTAAGAGCCGCCTCATGCCACCCCGGTCTCCTCCATGTCTGCGTCTAATAAAGCCACGATACAGCCATTCGACAACGAGGGGTGCGAACCCGGGCGGCGGCGTTGAGCGGCGGCAGAAACATGAGGGATTATTCTGTTAATCTGTCAGTGCAGCAAGTGCTGAGCCTCTGGGTGCAAGGCAGGACGCTGCAACACTTCACAGGTATGCAGGATAATAAGCTGCTTCCCGATGTCTACTGTTTGCAGCATTTCATGTGTTCAGATGTGTGCGGTTCGCCCGGTCTTGCACACACAACTCATAATCTAGGCTACTAAACCACTACACAGGATATAACGTAGGATATATGGTCACCTTTGCAGGTCCGTTTCAGAAGAGGACAACAAAAAAAACGGAATACACTATGCACAAGAAGCCTGTCAAATAGAACACAATATTGAAAGAATACATAACTCTTAAGACCAGGAAAGGACAGGCTCAGTCCGTTGAGGAGCATATAGCTACATTAGCCCCCCCAGTGGTGAATTGGTCTATGTGAGAGAGTAAAAATTCCACTCCACTGTCCATGCGTGTGGAGTCAGGGGATGGAATGAGTATCATAACAAAATGCGGCTAATTAATCTTTCCTGCCGCGTGAATGCGCTTGGCTCAGAAGTAGCCTAAACGAAAGTGCTGTCATCTCCGTTTCAGTCACGGCCATCGTTTCCCTTTGTCTTTCAGTGTAGTAATTGAGAGTAATTAGAGCCCTTTCCTATAAATCATATCATAGACATGCCTTCTGTCTAGTCAGGTCTAGACTCTAGAAATATTGATTTGGACGATAATATTAAGGTTCCACCACGACTTGATTGTGGTGTTTGTATTATGGGACCTATGTCTTTGGCTTAAGTTCCTGTAGGCTATATCTATAATAGTAATTTATTATGTGCCAGTGTAGGTTTAATTAGCATGTAGGCCTACCTACTGTAAAAACCTTGCTTGTAAGGATTAATAACGCATTTAGTAATGTGTCAATATATGTGATAGGGTGCCTCCTCTAGAGTCGACACAGACTTTTTTTATATCATGGACATGACTCAACAAGATTGCTAACCACCATCCACACATGGCTGTGTTACTTACAATCATTGCCACATGACAACTTCTAAATGGTTGGAAATGTTGCATGGTAAATCACGGACTTAACATTTAAAGCAGATGCACTGTCGAAAGGAACAACAGGAATCAGTTTGTCATAAAAACACGAGATGAGCTTAATCCTCTCATGCTTGGAATTCCCTGCTATTGAACAAAGAAGACCAAAGTGAAGATGGGCATATATGGTCATGGCTGGTATACAGCAAAGAGCCTTTTCATGAGTCTGAGCTGACATCCTCCTGAGCTGAGAAACACGGACGTTAAATGATGCTGATTCAGCTGACGCACAATGTTTGCGGAAGCAGAGTTGCGGCAAGGAAGACCTCTGAAGAGTTGACATCCACATTTAGTGAAGGCCTCAACCTCATAGTTAACCAGTCAGGTGAAAGACTACCCAACAAGGTGTTCAGATGAGGTCAATCGAGGATATGAGAACCATCCTGAATAACTGTGACAACCTTCTTTTTCAGGACCCATATTGCTGAAATGAAGGGCTTTTTTTTACCTGTTTATGCTTTTTGCTCTGCCAGAGGTTTTGTCTCATTTCCTCAACGTTTCCTCAAGTTCTCAAAAAGTTTAGTTTTTCCCCCACAGTCTACAGATATGAGAACATTTCCTTACTTTCCTTCAAATCAGCCACTTGAGCCCTTTATACAAAATAGCCGATCTAGTGTACGCCTGTGGTTCAGTGAAAACTTCTTATCAGGGAATGGTAATATAATCTGTTCTTTTTTGTATAGCATGTCAACACGAGTGGGGGATTAGTAGATATTAATGCTGCCCTCTGACTGGCGTACGTGCCCACAGTGGGGAACTATCCTTGAGCTTTCCAGTTACAGGCACCTATCACCTCCCCACATCATCTTTACGGACAGCAATGACTTACCATCACACACACACATACACATTTTTACACTGTCCTGTAAAATGCACCATAGGACATATGGTGTGGTCATGTGGTGTGGTTGAGATGGGGTTTGTGGGACATGTCCCCATGTGCCCCTACTGGTTCCCATGTAGAGGATTCTGTAAATCCGTCCGGGCTTAGTTGTGTGGCAGATGACCAGCCTGTTTCAACCCAGCACCTGTGTGGAATCTACTGGATTCTGCTGGCAAGATGCCAACTCTCTCACTTCTATCCTTATACAGTATTTCACCTCTTGTCTCGTCTATCCAATCTCTTTCGTTCTAACCATCATGTGCCAGTCCATCGTTGTTTCTCTGTATCTGTTGTGAATTACGTTGACCTAAGAGCGTGATCCTAAGAGCTATGGTCATTCAGTTGAATTATACATTTGCAGAGACAACATACATGTGGCCAGAAGATATGGGTCATGACAGATAAGAGCCAAGCCAGACAAGGCAGTACAGGAACAGATTATATTCTGGGAATAAGGTTGTGTGATGAAGAGAAAGATACTGTACCTACTATGCAAGCACATTATCTACATCTACAGTGTATGATAACACCATTTAAGAATGATCAAGTATAGTTATAAGATTATGTCAGAAGAATTGTACTTAAACAACCTGCACCTGTAGTCTCCTGATAAAGTAGCTCATTGTGTCACAAACATTCTAATATCCATATATTTATATCATACATATCATATACATTTCCATCCAATATGCCTACGCAGATGAGAGTGAATCAATATACTATACTGAGGTGTGTGTCAAACCTCAAATATATTATAACAATACTATACCCATCTCTTTTTTTTATAACTTCTCTATCCGTCTTCTCTCTCTCGCTTGTAATTTTAGTATATTATTTATTGTATCTACTAAATCATCCCATCTCCCGTCTGATCTCGGACATCTCTCTCCTCCCTGGCGAGATTAGTGATGGTGATAGGAAGATGGTGGTGGCAGATAAGATAAGGAGCTTCCATTGTGTCCCGTCTCAGTAGTTTGAGATCACTCTGGGCTGCAGCCAATCAGGCGGAACAAAGAGACGTTGTGTGTGTGCGTGTGCGTGTGCGTGTGCGTGTGCGTGTGCGTGTGCGTGTGCGTGTGCGTGTGAGTGTGTGTGTGTGTGAGAGAGATGCTGCCACATCTCTCTCTGCCTCGCTTGACAGCTGATGGCTGGATCAATACTGGAGGTAGGCACTCACTGGATTATGGAACAAGTTTAAATGGCTATGCTAACACGCTCCCTCCCTGCTAGGCCTGTATTGAAATGTACTTTGGAGAATAGGGCTTATTGATTTACAGTGATATAGCAGATGTTTCCATCATGCAACAAACCAAGTCAAGCATCATCAGTCTAATACCAGTACATGACATTCCACTGCTTTTGAACAGTTACTGTTCATCCAATTCAACCTCAAAACCTTGGTCCATGTCTTAAATAATCTTCTCATAGCCAGCTGGCATTTCCCTGCTGTGGCAGCATGAGTGGTGCCAAGCAGGGCCTCTCACTGACCATGACTCTTTATGCAAAGTCTGTCTGTAAGAGCCTGTGGCCCACACGAAGCAAGGAGGGAAAGAGAGGTGATGAGGATGAGGAAGAGGATGAGGAGGACAGAGAGAATGTGAATACACATTCTAAAACTGGTCCTGCCGAGCGAGCTCCACTTGGGCCTAGCCTAGTTTCTCTCCATAATTCTGTATGCTGGTAATTTTTTTACCCAGTAATCAATTGCTGAGAAAGCCATTTGAGAAAAAGAGGCGAGAAGATGGGCAGGCGGACAGCTGCACAGGCCCGTTTGATATGTGCTTTCAGAGATAATGGGTGCGTTTACTGGGACTGTCATTGCTTAATTTTTCTATTGAATTGTAAAAGTTCACCGTTTTGGTTTTTGGGGTAATCAAAAAAGGAGTGCAGGGCTGTGGTTAAAAGTACATTAATGTGTATCCTTTGACGTCAGATATTCCAATTCTGTTCTGTAGCTTGTCTTTGTTTTCCCTAGACTACAATCTCATTCTTTCTGAGCAGTTAAACACAGTTCCCCTTACCCTTGCTCTACTTCCCCTTTTCACAAGTGGTCAGTTAAAGTTGTTGCCATTTTGATTGAAATCCTCCTCGCTTCACTGATGACTGAGCACCATCTCTGCCTTCTTTTCTGAAACGGCTGTGTAGTTTCAAGAGGGTTTTATTTGTCACTCACTCATACAGGTACAAGCAGCGAAGTGTTTGTGTGGCATGTTCTGCAAGACTATGCCAACAACAATACAATATAAAAACATGATAATAATAATAATACTAGATGGAAGAAAAATAAGAAAAATGTAAAGAGAATAAAGATTTTAAAAAGTTGGCAGTAGTACAGGTAAAAAAAAACACTTTAGCAGATAAAAAGTTAATTTGGCAGTATAGGTCAAAAATGCTTTAGCAGCAATGGGAAATGTGTGGGTCTATCTATGTGTGTCTCCGTCAACTGAAGTTTGTAGAAAATAGCAATGTACGATATGCCGGTAGACCTGGTCCAAGCAGGCTGGCGGTGGACGGCACAAATCATGGTTCTGGTTGATGCCAAAATTGCAGTGGGCTGCTGATTTGCAAACGACACATACCCACTGCACCTCTCCTACCACAACGGCACATGGCAATTAGGGCTGGGCGAATATTCTGATTTTATTTTCAGCTACGATTTTGGATTCTGAATACGAAAGCAAGAAAGTCGACACTAAAATCCAATTCGGAATCGATGGTCTTAAATACATAAATACATATTATCTATGTATGCTATCTCCGCCAGGTCGAAATGACCAGAGACGGGAGATTGTTTTTTTTAAAGAGTGCAGTTGCCCAATTTCCATAGAAAATCGTACTTAAAAGTGTCAGCCTCGTCCCCGAGAATATTCCAAGTCTTGTTTCTGATCAACAACATTTCCATTTATTTCTTGCACATATTAAAATGCATTTGGCGGAATGCTGTGAAACATGTCGAGCACATTGATGCTCCCCAGAGGATGGACCCTACTGATTTTGGTGACCCCCATGGCTTTTCCTATAGTGCCACCCCTTAGACCAAATTGTGTCTAATTGAGCTGTGTCTAATTTGTCTGTGCTGTGTTGTTTTTCCCCTCTCCTGTTCAGAGATGTGGTATTGGGTGTTCCTGTGGTGTCTCTTCTCCTCGCTCTTCGTCCACGGGGCCATGGGGCTGCTCATGTTGGTCATGCTACAGCGCCATAAGCGGGGCCGCCTCATCACCCTGGTGCTGGTCAGTGTGGGCTTCCTGGCCTCCCTCTCTGGAGGGGTCATCACCAGTAAGTACTGCCTCACCCTGTTTTTAGTCTTGATGTCACAAGTGCTTAGAACCACACAACAAAAAAGGAAGATGCACAATAAAATCCAATTTACAGTGACTTTACTGGAAGTGTAAAAATGGACCCTCAGGATTTTGCCGTGTATGAGTTATTACAGCGAGTGAGATTAAAGGAGTAGTTCACCCCAAAAATGACTTATTTTCTATCAATTACACACCCCATGAATTCCAAGGCTTTATGGGGTGTGTAATTGATAGAAAATAAGTAATTTCCTGGGTGAACTACTGCTTTAAGAGGATGGTCTAATCAAGATAGGCGTGAGGCGTGCAGGAAATGGGTGTGTTACACAAATATTTTTGGTATTTTGGGGATTTGCCATTAGGGCTTCTCAATAATGGTATAAAACATGCTATGGCTGTAGCATAAATGTTTCATTGTTTATTCTAACTATTACAATTAGCACACTTTTGCGCCTCAGGCAGCACCTTCCGATACTATGGGTCCTCAAAACGTAAATTCCATTGTTGGCACGCGTGCACAGTTGATCAGAAATTGGACTTACACAGAATACAATATTCTCGGGGAGGAGGTTGAGGTTGACACTTGGGCAATGTTGTTGCGCAGTTATTATAAGGAAATGCGCGTATTTAATTCAGTATGACCAGAAGCAGGGATCGAACATATCCCCGCCGGTAATAAAAATGAATGACCAGAGAGTGAGATATCAAAATCAGAGGCATGGATTCACCCAACAATCCCACCCCACCACCCCAGCATATCAAACCCTGCCTAAATCTACCTTTTTATGACCGACGACTGATCAGGTTATGGTGACACACTGATTTAAGCTGCCTGTGTCTACACTGATTGTTAAGGTCTGAGGAAGAGCCTGGTGGCTCGAAATGTTACCGCCAATACATTCTGCAAACGAGAGTATAAACTGGTGTGCAGATTTCATTTATTTTCATTACAGTTTATTCTATGGCCAACATCTGATCTGGCTGTACTTATGTATACCTCCATTTGCCTAATCCTTTCAATTCTTTCCATAAAAGGACCATACCGGTGGTGTGACATGTTTAGGTTATTGACTTACTGTATACTTGACATTACTGCCGAGTCAGTGTCAACCATTTTCCAAGGCATTTTTTAGGAAGCCATTGGACATCAGTATGGTATCAAAGTCAACTTGCAGAGACGTAATGCTTGATAAGCACTAAATCGACCTAAATGTAATTGAGTGGTTATTTTCTGTCAAAATTACATATCGTTGTGCTTTAATGCTGATTGATTTGAAAAGTCTAGCCAAAAAAAAAAGGTCTATGTTTATATATGGAATGGTCCTTTAAGGTTGCCATTGTCCGTTGTTGCTGTACAGTGACAGTCGCTGTAACACAGTTTGGTGTGTGTAACAGACCTAAATCTATCTGACCACAGGACAGGAGCTCTCGAGGGCACAGCTGTATGAATGACTTTCAATCACAGAGCCGGTCCATGAATAGAAAGAGGCTTTATCATTAATGTGCCGCAAGAGGGAGAGAAGACTACTGACTGTCTGAATATAAATATGATGTCCGACTGGCCCAAATGCACTGTGTGACAGACAGTGATGGAAGTACTCAGATTTTTTACTTAAAGGGACTACACCATGAATTTTAACTTTTTCTTATTTTTTGTGTGTTTTTGGTCTCCCCTACCTCTCTTCTATCCCCAAAAATACCCCAGTTTGAACATTCAGGCTTTCACAGCAAATCTGGGGTTTTCTGTAAATTGGTCTAAAACAGGCCAAACTGATTTGGTCCCTGACGTGACGTGACGTCAGGGAACAATTCCTCCCGTTTTTCAGTTCCAACCCAATTTTTTTTTTTTTTTAATCTTTTTTTACTTTTTCTTATCTTTTTCGTATTATTTTTTTTTTACTTTTTCCACACAGAACCAGGAGATAACATGCATACAAACTGGCTCAATAGCGCCCCGTGCCAAACAGGACAATGTGGTATTGCAGGTGAAAGTGCTTTATAAGCCAGAGAGAAGTTAGTTGGAATGAGTATATCTGAGGCTTGATTTAGGCTCAAACCTTTTGAAAAACGTTTGAGGGACATAAACAATATGATATTAAATATTATTTTTATTTTTTTAATTCATGGTGTAGACCCTTTAAGTAGTAGTAATACCTACATACAAATTGTTTCAAATAAAAGGCCTGTATTCAAAATGTTACTTGAGTGAAAGTGCAAAAGCATCGGCATCAAAATATACAGTACCAAAATAAAAAGTACTCACATTTTTGAAAAATGTTCAAGACTTTTTCGAAAATAGAATATCTGCAAGCTTCAACTCATTGTTGTGGAGTAAAAAGTACAATATTTGCCTCTGAGATGTAGGCTAGTGAAGTAGAAGTAAAAGTCTAAAATAAGAAATACACAAGTAAAATAAAAATCACACCCTGTGTGAAGTGGGCGGTGTCTTGCTAGCTAATCACAATACTGAATGGAGTCAACCAATCATGTACAAAAAATAAAAACATTTATTGAAACACTCTTTATGATGGACGAAACCATAACTTAAAAAAAACAGATTTATGTGTTTTTTTAAGTTATGGTTTCTTATATAGGGCTATGCACATGTGTCATGTGACACTGGCCAATCACAGTCCTGAATAGACTGTGATTGGCCAATCACGGTGCAGGGTTAGGCGGGGTACTTTTTGGCCAATCACAGCGCAGGATAATTGTACAAATATCCAAACCTCACTTATAGGGGCGGTTTCACCGCCCAAAAATACAAGTACGGTCAAGTAAATGTACTTCGAATCGCTACTTTCCACCACATGGCAACAGGTCAGTAAGGCAACAGTGAGGTGAAGAAAAGGTTGGGTTGTGCTAGAAATTTCATTTGTAATTAATTCTATCTCTGATAGATGGAAACAATTTCACAACGGTATTTTTTATTTGCACATCAACATAATGCCTGAGAGTGGAAAGGTCATGGCTTCACTCAAATGGTTAGGGTTCAACCACTAAGAAGCTTTCTTGCTCAGCAATTTCCATGGCAATCCAGCCATTATATTCTGAGATATCTTGTGTGCAAGTGGACATTTTGGCATAAGGGTGGCACTAAAGAAAAGGCCATGGGGTCACCAAAATCATTAGGGTTCATTGTAATTTGCATAATAAATTAAATAATTGAAAGTGCAGACATTTCCTGTGTGTAGGCTAGGCAAACACCAGCTGTCTTTCCATCAACGTGCAAATGTCATCTGCACATAATCATACACCATAATATCCGTTCTGCATGTGAAGCACTTTTAATTTGTAGGGTATATTTCACACAATAGAAACATACAATTATAGAGTGTAGCTCATTGTTGCTTCATCTGTCGATGAGGTTTCTGTCTTTTGACTCTGAAATCAAGGAAAAGGCTTCTTGGGGGGGTTCTCTGGCTGTCCATTTCATGATGTTGTCCAAATGGCATATTGTGTGTTAAGGCGTGACTAACACTTGGAGGAAGAGTGGCGAGTCAACACAGCGTGTGGGCAGACACTCAATCACACCCCCAACTGGCTGTGTGGAGCAGCAGATGAATACTTTAAATGGTGCTCCTTTTTAAATATTCACACGCAGAACACCATGGCTTTTGTGATGTAGAGACGGATAGGAAGCAGTTTTAGCCTCTTAGTGCATTTCATCTGTGGTCATGGCGATGAGTCTTGAGCGACAAGCAGTTGTGTGCGAATGCCGCTCTGTTTACTCAATGTGTGTTCATGTTCATGATGCAGCTCTTTTCGTCCTCAGGCGCGGCTGTGGCGGGGGTCTACCGCGTGGCGGGGAAGGACATGGCCCCCCTGCAGGCTCTGGTATTCGGCGTTGGACAGACTACCTTCTCCGTCATAATCTCCTTCTCGCGCGTCATGGCCACTATGTGAAGCAAGCACTCCACTTCAAGGGCACACTCAGACGACTGGAAGGACCCATACACTGGAGAGGTGAGCAGAGGTGGTGGATTAAGCCACGGATCAAGTCAGTGAGAGACTTATGGTTGCTCACTCGTATGAGCATCGAAAGGGCATGGCCTGATTTGCATGATCTGCAAGAGAAGGTGGGAATGCTCTGGAAGTTGGGGCTCAATGCAGGAGAGAGAGAGACCCCTGGTGTCTCTGTTCTATCACTGCTACAATCATTAGCACTCCTCCAGTGCTGTTTAAAAGGGAACTCAGTGCAGGCCTCTCCTCTCCATGGGACGGCACAGCGCTCGCTGGACAAGAGGGCAAGATCCACAGCCACTCTGTAGCGATGCCACATCCCAGACTGAAAGCCATGTTTCAGGTGTCTCCAGAGTTCTCTCAGTGCTCTATCATTGTTGCCAACAGCCCTGTCTGGGACATCCAGATGCCTTTGTGGTAATCTCCACTGACTCTTGAAGGCTTTCTGTTGCAATTGTGGGGGAAAATCTCTCTCTTTTTTTTTGTACCAATTGAAGGGAAGCAAGAAGGATGACCTGTAATTATTTGCGATGATTTCATGGTACCATGTCACAATGCACTTTAGGTGCCGCTGTGAGAACAACATTTTGAGCAGAGAAGGTTCACAAGAGTGAACTAACAACAGTGTTCATCAGCAAAACCGCCTTTCAGTATTAACGTCAGCCTCACCAACTAGCTAGGTTTTCACACCTAAAATAACAGATTATCGAGGCCATTACTTTCTGTTCAGTGGTTTAACGACTTCTGCAGAGTTATACTCCAGTACTAACATACTCCAGAGATGTGGCTTTGAATTTGCACTCTTCTAAATGTTGGAAATCCCTTGCCCGAGAGGTCATATGACACCTCAGTTGAAAGTCACAAAGGATATCATATTACCAGCATCCCTGCAGCATTCTCAGTTTGTATTTTTGAAATACCGTTTCATTGCGTGCCAATTATGTGACAGGTGGGGTCTAAGACAGGGGGGAAAATCCCATCATATTTAAAATACTGAGTGTATGTGCACTTGGTTGAATTTACCTTTTGCAGTTTCTTTCAGGGCTGGTCAGCATTAGATCAGCATTAACATATACAGACTGAAGGAGAGGGATTGGTCTCAACTGAAGTGAAGAGGTTTGCTTGGTTTGCTACTTGAATTAAAATTGCTGTGATTTTCAGATAATTGATTTACTGTCTGCGAGTCCTAAATGCTAATTTGCACTTGGTCGCACAATCGCTCAACTGAAAAAACTTTTTTTTGAAAATCTGTTAATTGCATTGAGCAATGCGGCCATGCAATGAAGTATAAATAAAGCATTCGAATCCATCGCTCCATGGCCCACCATAGTGTTAATAACATGGTCTGCAGTGCCATAAATTCCTCAAGCTTTTATATATATATATATATATATATATATATATATATATATATATATATATATTAACTTTTATATATGTTGTACAATGATCTTCTCGCAAACTCAGAACTGCGACGTGTTGTGAGCTTGTAGATCAGCCATTTTCTTTATGACCAGTTTTGAAAAATGTCCCCTATAATGACATTATGAAAGGAGGTAAAGGATTTACTTCATTAATGCAACAACGTTTTGATCTCACAGGATCTTCATCAGGAGGTCAGTATATAATGACCTATAATGACATTCCCAAAAGAGGGAAGCCAGGATGAAAGTGGTTAAAGCCATAGTTCCCTGGAGAAGATCAAATACAATTTGCTGCTGTCACAGCCATTTTATGGCTCCTTAGATTTTGCCAGTCCAGTATTTATTTATTTTAACCCATGTTCCTTAAGTTTAACTTTGTCTATTGCACTGAAAATGATCTGCCTTCTTTTAGCACAGTGTGTGATGATACTGTTCCAGCGTGGCCCATATTAAGCCAGTATTACATAGAGAGCATACCCAGTAACCACAGTTGAAGTCGATTTCAAAAGACTGACCGATGTCCCTTTGTATAGAATAACGTTTGGGGTTAGTGATGACAAATGCATTCTCCCAGTGAAAACAATTGAAAGTTATCTAGGACTTATATTGCCCATGCACACAACAGTTTGTGTTACCTACTATTGGTTTGAACAATTTAAGAATTAGCTTTACTTTTATGCCTACTACCTACTGCAGCAAATATGGCCAACAAGATAACAGTTTCCCTCCCTCCCTGGATCAATAAACGACAGGAGGATACTGTACTGCACCAGACCCACAATGGAGAGCTTTAGGTTGTAATGTCAAAGTATCTTTCACATACTAGCTTTAATTACTGCATTATCTACAGATATTAGATTGTTATCATCAAGAACTAGTTCAATTAGTTTAGCCCAGTTTATCTTTTTTTCTTATGGCATAGGAATGGGCCAGACCTAAATGGCACAGCCATAAGAGTTGCTATGATTTGGGCGAATATCTGATATTACATTTATCACCTAAATTTGTGTGGTAAGATTGCATCGTATTCACCTTCTCTTTGTTATGTAATTGACTCAACTCACCTTCAGTACCAACACGCCACAGAAGAGGGCAATATTGCTCATAAATAAGGTAGCAACAGTAATGTTGAAGACTTGAAAGATGACTGTGGATTTAACAGTGAAAATACAGTTTTGATATTGTCATTTGACATCGTTTCTATTCACTCTTCTCAGTGGTCTACTGCAATCTTTAACCCCCAAATGTAAAATAATAAACTTTACTATCAGGAAATAGTAAAACACTGAATTATCTGCACATACTACAGTACTAACCATACTACTCATGTGAATGTTTTTGGCTCAAGTTCAGGGACCAAATTGTGCGTTGTTGCAGATGACTCACCTGTCATTATAGCAATGAAAACTATGTGAAACTTTGTTTTAATTGCTGAATAGTTTGCTGAATATATGGTTCATAGGACATGTGATATTTGAGTGTTTCGTTGTATTTTGGTGTATGTCTGTGTGGTTGTGCATGTGAGTACTATAATATTGAATTATTTATTTTCTTTCATATGAGGTTGTCTGTTGCAGGCCCTTGGAAAGTGTTTTCTCTTGTCTCGATCAGATAATGTCTAGTCTATGCTCTGTCGTATGATGGTGTCGTGAGTGCACCAAAAATAGCAGCTCACATCACGGTTGTGAGCTTGAACATTGGCTATTTTCGGAGTGTGACACCATAATATGACAAAGGATTAATCGGGCTTAAGGACCTAATTTTAAGTGACATGGATGGCACTGTGTGTCCAAAGACGTCACAGACTGGTCCTGAGAACATGAGAAATGTCTTACAGTACGTAATGTATCAGAAACCATTTTTTATTTATTACAACAAAGTGTTTAGTATCGCCTTTTTGTCCATCAAAACATCAAGCACCGACAGTTGAAAGCTTGCTTACGTGGATGAGGTCAGTTGCACTTAACCTGTACGGCTATACTGTACAAAATCTTCAGCAGAAGGATATATATCAAAATGAGATGTAGCTAATGGCAAAATTAACCTTACTGACAGTATTTTGATATTCACACTCTACTAGTATTTCTCTACTACAGTATAGTGACCATGCATTAAAATATTAACGCCTATGCCACACGTGGTAATGTTATAAGAATGAGTGAGAATTGATTTTCTGCTTTAGACTAGGCAATTACACCACCATCAAAATGGTGGGCAATATTGTGTGTACCGCAATACCCAGAGACACCCTGGAACTGACGATCCTACAACACAGTAAAAGTCTGAATGTTAATTTAAGTCTGAAAGTGTTAAATGTTTTACACTTCCAGAATGAAATTATATTAACACTCCGGATTTTTCTGTGAACCCCTTCCAGGACCTCAACATGCCACTCAATGATATGCCCAGTCCAATAACCATGTGTCATTTGGCTTATAAGTAATGCTACCCTTCAGATCAGTGTTATACAAATGCCACATAATGTATGCACCATGGACACACATACTCTGTTACTGTACCCCCGCCCTCCTGTGTTTGCATGTGTAATGCAGCTCAGAAAACGTGTGAATGGATTATGGACAATCCCAAACAAGAGACAATGTACAAAAACCCAAAGTGGCACTTGTAAATAATGTAAAATGTTCTTTTTTTATTTTTTTTACCAGCCAAACAGCTGATGTTTATAACTATTGGATATTTATGTACAAATTGTTCTCCTGTACATACTCAACAGTCAGGTGAAATACAAAATAAAAAATGTTTTGCAGAATAAAGTTTTGTATGCCTTTTCTGTTCCCACATAATGTGTGTTGATGAACAATCAACACACAGTCTCAATACTCTCTTCTATAGATCTTGCTATAAGAGCTGAAGAAAATAATGTCTGTGGGGACCGGGTGTCTGCCTGCATTCTCACAATCATCATCCCTCTTTCACCCGAGCGGTCCGAAGGATCTCTGCTCATACGATCGTTTACATCTCGTATCTCATCTGCCATGCCAATGCGTGATCTGACTATTAATCTCCCTCTCCTTGGAAGCTTCCTCTGGCCTTTGATGCTGTTATTCTTAGTTTGTCCTTTGACTGCTTACCTGTATGAAACCTAAGATGTGTAATAGTGTATTGTACGTTGTAGGATTTTTGCTGACGATCTGATCCAGAGCAACGTACAATCGGGTTAACAGGTAGGGATTCAGTTCCTTGTCAAAGGACACTGGAAGCCCGGGGCACTCAGGTGGTGCAGGGGTAAAGTTCCTGCCCACCACCTGGAGACTATGGGTTTGAATCCTCTACGGTGCGTCCAGCTTGCCTGGGGTGTTCCAACAAAGACAGTTGTCTATGTTTGCAGGAGGGAAGCCGGACGTGGAGGGCATTTTTTTATCGCTGCTCTAGTGACTCCTACAGGTTGGTCAATGGCGCTAGTCAGCAGGGTTGTTGGGCTATGAGGCATAAGGTGAAAGTGGTTACATTTGACTGAAATCACCCTCTACAAGTACCAAATGATTTAACTTCTGTCTCGCTGAATACCATCTACAGTCTCTGCACATAGAAATGCAGTTCAAAATCCTGAGTGTCAAATCAACTTGTGTAAAACCGATACATTTTTACACTCAGATTTAAATTGGCACTCAATATTTCACAGTGAAGGGCAGTGCCAGCTGCCTAGGCAGACACAGCCCCTTTTGAGCCGGCTGCTCCAATGTCCCTGGGGTAGTCTTATGTCCATTGATAACTTTTCTCTTTGTTGCTCAGGCTGGTGTGGACGTGAAGATCACCCTGCTACATCCAAACATTGAAATTCAGAAGCCTGTCCTGGATATATCATTCCAGCTGGCATAGTAGTTGGACATTCAGACAGTATTTATAATGGTTGTGATTTGGTTGTGACCCATCAATGTTACATTCTGAGTTACAAATGGATAAATGACTAATGATGAATAATTACTGTACACTGTAAGAGCTAAATTGACATTCCGAATTTTACAGTATAGGCTACATGGTACTTTACGGGTAAATTTTTACGCTCTTGGAGTAAAATTGACTTTGATTGAATTGGATTTTACAGTATACGCCGTGCTTCGCCATTGCCGTTACTGGAGCTGGGGGCACCGAGACAGAACAAAAGACAATTCAGACCTGAGCACAATTGGTCATTCATGTAGTTGTTCTAACATTTCATTGCTATTCAGGGCAAGTGGTGTACCTTGCCTGTGTCTTGCAAGTACCCGATTACAGCCCCGTTTCTCAAGGCTGTATAACATTTCCAAGCCTCATACAGTGCAGTCTACCGTAGGGTCAAAGTTATCTGCACTGCAGGGCCTATAACCTGGCTGGAATGTTGGGGTGTGACAATGGATTCATGCTGATGGAATTTAATCAGGGGAATGAAACAGGCAAAGGTCTAGTGTTGTTATCATGCTGTTTTGCGGTGTTTTTGTTATTTTATTCTTTAAAGCCAGAGCACGGCGTCCTCCGGACTATACTGCTAATTTCCATCAAGCGTCCATGCTGTTTTATAACTAGGAGAGTGGCTGAGCGGCGCTGATAAGGGGTCAGTGGCTGCTTTGCAGAGTACTGGGGACAGGAAGTGTTTCATAAGAAGCCAGAAGCTGGGCAGTGATATATATATATACTGTAATCTGACGGGAATGTCTGACAAAAACAGGTCTGCATCTATGTGTGTATGTGTGTGTGCGTGCGTGTTGTGTCGTGTCCATCATTCTACAGTTCACTTTACACTATAACTCATTTTGCCCAACGGCAGATCTGCTGAGGTGTTTTCCTGTTTTTGCCAGAATTCGCTATGGAATTTGAAATGTCACAAATTGATTGTCTAAATGCCTTTTAATAGCACTCTGTTTTCACTAGGATGTATTCTAACTTGAAATACACACCCTAACCCACATTTATCTCAGCCACCTTTTTCCAGGTGATTTTCCAACAAACAAACTATGGATTACAGTGCGTGTGTGTGTGTGTGTGTGTGTGTGTGTGTGTGTGTGTGTGTGTGTGTGTGTGTGTGTGTGTGTGTGTGTGTGTGTGTGTGTGTGTGTGTGTGTGTGTGTGTGCGTGCGTCTGACTGTATTTTTGAAAAAGGCTGAAAATGGTCATGCACTTAGTTTTTGTTTTTACAGCTCATTCATCCAATCTAAATGAATGGATCGTTGTCTCTCTGAATAGTAAAGTATTCACACTGCATATGCTCCTGCGTCTATGGTTCACTTTACAGGCACTTCACTCCACTATAAATAAATAATTTTGCAAATCCTTTAGAAAGTGGTTATTCAGCCATCAGACGGCACTGGTAATGGAAATACTATTAAGCCATCAAGGATTCTGATTAAGGTCCTTGACAGGCTCTGGTCCCTGGCCCTATCTTAACCTCAACCTATGCTTATCCCGAACCTGAACCAGTTGTAAGTTACAGTATGACAACATGACTGCCCCCAACCAATCAAATGTCATCGATTGGTGCATTGGTCTCCCATGGCTGAATATCCACTGCCAACAATTTTACCCCAAGTAAAGTTGCCTGGTTTCCTAGAATAGGAATAGGGCCACAAAGCCACTCGTTGCTATTGTCTTATTGTTTCCTCTTCAGGAAATACTCAAGAGTTGAGCATGAGTGTAGACAAGGGGATTGCATGCTTGCTTTGAAAAAAACACCCCCTAAACAATGGCTGGAGTCAGACCAATTCCTTTGACCAGCCAGATCACTTCACATTATTGACCTTGCCTGTGTGCCTGGCGGCTCGACTCCCGTTGCTCATGATGTATATAAAAGTTCAGACAACACACAAACAGTCCATGAGGCTAGTCTCCAGTAGAGGCCGGACCTCCTGTCATCCCAGCGCCTGTTGTCTGGACACTTCAACGGTGGGCGGGACAGAGCTGTCCTCTCTGTTTACATTTTCCAGTATTTCAGACAGACCCTGCACACTATACAACTATGCTGGCACAATGTAACCTTGGTATACACATAATAATGACGTTGCACTAATCTGAATATAAAGATATTAATTGGAAGTAGTTGTAGCTTCTGGAGAACAGCAATTATTTTTGATTATTTTGAAAAACATGCAGATACTTACAAAATATAATCTGTATTGTAAAATACAAATTTTTATTTAATTTTAATAAGCAGGTAACCTATACAATTAAGTACATTTTGGATTTAAATCCCTCCAGTCCTGAATATAGGGACATTTTACAATGGTGTCCCCTCTTATCAAAATTAGTTTTATTCACCAAGTATGTTCACATAAAAATAGACAAAAAGTTCAATGAGATGAGAAAATAGTCAAAGGGTATAGCCTATACCTGTAAGAGCAAGTCCAGTTAGTGATAGCAGAATTAGAAGTGTATGGCTGTGAAGAGACTCCAGTGATTATAAGCCATTTATGCATACATAAAAGAATATATAGCAATATTACTGTACCATTATACCAGTGTTTCCCGAATAGTGGGTCAGGACCCATTAGTGAGTCACGGATACATTTGTATGGGTCGCGAGTGAATACCCCTTTTTTAGAAAAACATTTCAAAAGATAAAAATAAATGAATAAAAATCTTAAATTAAAACAAATATAAAGAATGTTCAAAGTAACTTTAAATACTAAATAATACAAGGAATTCCTTAAATAAATACAAACTTAAGAAGTGGTGAAAATAGTACATCTACATTTTCTACATTTTCACTAGTTTGGGTCTCTGGGATACATCCAATTTCTCTTTTGGGTCTCGAGCAAAAAAAGTTTAGGAACCACTGCATTATACTATACAGATTGGCAATAGTGTTGTACAGTTTATACTACACAGATTATTGTATAAATATTACAGAACTGCACTTAGGTGCCAGAGTGTATACTAGCAGAGTGTATACTAGCAAAGACAGCACTGATACCAACAGTAGAGTACAGTATTACCCTATTAATAGACAATCTAAATAATAGCCTCATTCATGACCTCCATTGTTTTTGAATTCTCTTTGACATGCCCCTGCATCTATTTATTGGCGTGAACAATGTGTGATCCTCGCCCCTGCTGGGTCTTCCCTTTGGAGAGTCTTTCCTTTACTCTTGATAAGATGTGTGTAGGGACCATTGTCTACAACAACATTAGTCGCATGCGAGGACACTGTCTGTGACCAGTGACTGCCAACACCCTTGGTCCTGGATCCATGTCTGACACCACCTTGGATGAGCACAGAGCACTATTAAACTGATTTACAGCATACTTCCTCATACGACGGTGTTGTGCGCAGAAAATAGCCTATCTACAAGCTCACAACGTGTCACAGATGAAAATGTCTAAATGTTAATTTAAGTTATTACGTTATATTATTATATTTGCATTGTAAAAACCTGACAAGTACTGATTTGAGTACAAGTTGTTGATACACATCACAAAAAGTTACAGCATATATACACTGTATACACACATATATACGTAAAGATACTGTGTGTGTGTGTGTGCGTGCGTGCGTGCGTGCGTGCGTGCGTGCGTGCGTGCGTGCGTGCGTGCGTGCGTGCGTGCGTGCGTGCGTGCGTGCGTGAGTGAGTGAGTGCGTGCGTGCGTGCGTGCGTGCGTGCGTGCGTGCGTGCGTGCGTGCATGCATGCGTGCGTCACCACCACAAATAATGGATGTATAGACCAATTAAAATATGACCACATTTTAAGACCTAGGCTAGGAACATTGGATTCCAAGGTTTGCAACGTCAGTTGTGTTTAATTCTAATTTAAAATCATTATTTAGACTCAATCTTCCTTGATTTTGATTGATTGCTTCACTGTCTTTTATACTGCCAATGTTTTACTCTCATTATTCTGGTCGTTTCAGCGCTTGGAATAGTTTGTAAGTGGTTGTTTTGTTTTATAAGGTTCTGTTTATTTTCTATAAAGCACTTTGTCTGTGCAATTTAAGTTTTAAATAATAATAATAATTAGATTTTTTACCAAATTGTGGCAGGTACTATTTATTTTGGTGAGTTTTTCAAGTGTTATAACAGCAACTTCCACAAGGGAGCAGCATTGCATTTCTCATTGACTGTTGCCTCTCTAAAAATCCTGCTGCACTCCCCAATGGACTCCCCTCTGTGACTCATTTCCAGTGCCAGGCAGACTGATGAGAGTCAAAGCATCCCATCATTCACTCCACTCCATAGCTGGTCCAAGCAGAGATCATCTGGTGTAAATCGAGGCATTAGAGTTATATTCACCTGTGGACCTAGTGGGATGATGGATGGCCTCCATCCCTGTACTCTCTCAAAGCAGCGCGCGCGCCACACACACACACACACACACACACACACACACACACACACACACACACACACACACACACACACACACACACACACACACACACACACACACACACACACACACACACACACACACACACACACACACACACACACACACACACACACACACACACATTTCTACTGCCCCTTATATCATGAGCTGCATCAAAAATGATTTAATAGGTGTAGAAACCTACATTTGATATGGTTAAGTGACGCAGAGAGACGTGCATGGATTTCAAAAAATAAGATATTCACACTTGCAGAATATTTAGAGAAAGCATGGGACAAACGGACCAAAAAAACATATACGTGATGTATATTTATTCACACACACACACACACACACACACACACACACACACACACACACACACACACACACACACACACACACACACACACACACACACACACACACACACACACACACACACACACACACACACACACACACACACACACACACACACACACACACACACACACACACACACACACACAACCTGGAATCCAAACTCTGGTTTCCCGCATGGAAGACCAAACGTCTACCGCTCATCAAGAGGGAATCTCCACTTGGCCTGGGGAGATATAGGATTCCTACCCGACACCAGGGTTTCATTTTCTCAATTAAGAGGGAAACCACCTCAAACCACTGTACTGTAGATGTGCTAATTGAAAAATAAAATGATTTGCCAGCTAGAACAGCTTGGATCTAATATTGCTTATTTAGAGGACACTTGTCAGATGCTAAACATGATAAACTCAGTAGGATGTGGACAAAAGTCCAGGGATCCTCATAGCAGGAGGAGACATGCTGAACTGTCTCATTGTCCCAGATAGCAGATGAAGCCCCAACAACGTCAAGGTGAGCAGAGCTTTGAATTGCCATTATTAAGAAATGGGGCTAGTTGACATATATGACGATACAAATGGTCAAACCACCAAGACGTCATGTTCTATTCAAACAGACACTCATCCTATATGTAGTAACATATTATTTACACCTGAAAGTAGAAGCACATCCTCAGTACTGGTTGAATGGGATTTGGGATGAAAATTCAGGAGCAAAAGCTGGAGAATGTTGAATAAAAATAAGAAAAAAAGAGTCGAACACCTATTTGGAATTTAATGCTAATCCAGAGACTTCTCCAGTAATTCTCTAGGACTGTGCAAAGGCTTACTTATGGGGATGTATTATTATAGCCTTTTATAGTGCTAAAAAGATTGAAAAAGAGTCTAAGCAAAGAGAATAAGAAAAATAAATAAATAAAGACTCTCTAACAGCAGCATAAATATTCACACTCTGCTGAAGTACTGAAGTGACTCAGAAAAACACGTATAGAGCCTTGGATTCCTTACTCTCAGAAAAAGTAAAGGGTTGCTTGCACCAGTTGTTCCCAACCGTTTTCCTTGGAGCCATTTCCTTTTTAATCTATTAATGACTATTAATAACCCCAAAATGCAATGTTTTTGTGCAACATGTTTACAATTTTGGACTACCTCCAACCGGACAACGCCTCTTGAGGCCCGGACCCCAGGTTGGGAAACACTGGCTTACACCATTTCAAAGATATTATGAACATGATAGCACAAAAAAAATTAAACTAACTCTTCTTCTTTCTGCAAATTTTCATCATAGAGCGGATCATCTTGTTTCCATCTGGTTTTCTTTTCTGCTAATACCTCGGTCTCACCGAATCCATAAACCTCCTCTTTAGCCTTACTCTTCTCCTCTTTCCTGGCAGCTCCCTCTTTAGCATCCTTCTCCCAGTTGTACCTAGCCTCGTTCCCAGCCTTACTCATCTGCGAAGAGAAAAGCCTGGTCACGACCTAATGCAGAGAGTGTCTATAGGGGCGGAACTTCTGTTGTACGTATTTCCCCCGGAAACTATATTTTTTGACCAATCACAACACTTGTTTCATTCACGGAGGAACTAAACAGATTTGTAAAGCGTCAACGTCATTTCCTTGGGCGGTACTTCCGGCAAATTCCGGTACTTCCGTTTAGACACTCAACCGGCTAGGTCTTGCCCAATGTGCCTCCGCACATATCCAAACCATCTCAACCTTGCCTCTCTTGCTTTATCCCCAAACCTTCTAACCTGGGCTGATCCCTAATGTAGTCATTTCTGATCTTGTAAAGCCTTGTCGCTCCTAATGAGAACCGTAGCAGCCCTTTTGGCAGAAGGAGCGAGTGCATTCTCCGGCAGCGGCAGCAGCCGCGGAACTGCCGCGGAAGTGCCGCGGAACTGCCGGTGGAGGAGCGGCAGCTCCCGGCAGTGACTGCCGGCGGTGGAGCGGCAGCTGCCGGCGGAGCAGCGGAACTGCCGCGGAACTGCCGGTGGAGGAGCGGCAGTCGCGGAACTGCCGGTGGAGGAGCGGCAGTCAACTTATTTTTTAAAGTATAGTTTTGGACCATGACGGAGGCGCGCCGACTCAGTAGACCTTGAGGCCAAGGAGTCACGCCCGAGCGCCTCCAGGCGCGAGTGCCCGCGACGACCGGCCGATGGTCTACTAGTCGACTAAGCGCCGTCCGAGTTATGTACCGATAGGCACAGAATCGTAAATAATATTGGTGGGGACTGCGTTACACAAACGCAGCACACTCCCAAAGCCTGCGCCGCCGGCAGCTCCGCGGAAGCTGCCGCTGCCGGAAAATGCACTCGCTGTCCCTCCCTTTTGGACCAGTTTAAACTGACAAAATTACCTGAAAATGCAAAAAAAGGAGTCAGACTTTCCTAGAAGTAATCTCTGGCCTCAAAAATAACAAAACTCCTGGCCCTGATGGCTATGGTAATGAGTTCTATAAGGCATTCAAAGAGCTCATATCTCCTCTTTCACTACAAGCATATAATTGTGTACTAGAAATAGGCATCCATCTTGGAGAGAGACCACCATAGCTGTCATACATAAAATTAAGTTTTATTCATTAAACCACTTAAAGCCATTATACTTCATTCTATACTTGATCCACTCCTTTTCCCCCCCTCTACAAATGTCTTGCCGAAAACAGTTAATCTACCAGCTTACAACGCCATGCGCTGTAAGCTTGTCGATCGCCTATTTTTGCAGAATGTTCGACTGTTATGACATGCCCATAATTGGGACGGCTAGGGTTCATGACAGTTAATATAAGTTATGGATTGCAGTTTAAAGACATGCTGGTTGGTGTGCGAGTGGAATGGCAATTGAGTGCACAAACGCATAAGGCACCATACAGCATATCTGCTTAGTATCATTTATCCTCTGTTCTCTCCGACTTACAATTTTAATATTTTTTTCCCGGTTGGGCTAAAAGGTATTTGCATCTTGATAAGCATCTCTATTAGACAGAACCCCTGTCCTGGTGAATCAAGGGGACACTCCAATTACACAGTGTGATAAGACCCAGCACAGATAACATCACACTGAGCAACGTGTCAGATGCCTTTTCGACAGTAGACTAAAGACTTCCTACTTAATCCACTTCAGTGTTCAGTTATGTAACACAGTGGTTCTCAAAGTGGGGTCCGGGAAACCCCAGGGGGTTCCAGAGGGTCCCCAGCAAAATGTGTTAATATAGCATCAAAATCTATTTAACCACTTTAAACCTATATACAGGCTATTTGAAAATAGCAGATTTACAAGCTCACAACGCGTTGCAACGCTTGTAGGTCTGCCATTTAACAAATCTTGAAAATAGCGGAAATAAATGTGAGAAATTTGACATATTTTAGAACATTTTAACAACACAAATCTTGTATGGGGTCACTTGCTCAAAATAGTTTCTTAATGAGGGTCCGCGGCCAAATACATATGAATTTGGGGTCCTTGACTTGGAAAAGTTTGAGAAACACTTATGTAACTATTCAGTGAATGAGATAGATGTTTTGCAGTCCTGAACCAAATGAGTTGTGCAATAATCATGCTTCACCTGCATCAATAAAGGATTCCCCACCATGAAAAAAAAGTTCCTCAAAGTGATTCTGTTGGACAGTTATGTAATTCTATGGTGTAATGGTGGTATGAAAAACAAAAAAACACAGCCAACATGACATTCCTCAAGGTGGTGGGCCTTTGGCTGTTACAATGGAAACACCCCTATCAGATCCCCCCCAGATCATTCTGCCAAGCCCACCCCCCTGTCCTATCCTGCCTGACCCTGAGCCCTGACATTTTGATTGAGCACACTGGGGTCTTTGGTAACAAGCTACCACTGCGACGCCACAGCTGATTTGAGCTGCGTTTAACCATCCTATGACTTTCACACAAAGGGGATGGCATTTTCATAGCAAGTATGACTCTCGGTCCACTAGCTGGGATGGTGACCTTTGCACCCGTGCTTGATGAGAAGTAAATGCCAATTGGTATTGTTGCACTGAACTGGAGTGTGAAGGGAGCAACTACTGACAGATGTGAGCTGAGCGAGCAGGTTACTAATGGATGAGATCTTTTCAGGCAGGTATAGTGTTATGCAACACAAACATACTGCTAAAAACAACAACATAATGCTGATTGGTGCTGACTGCAGTCTCTTCAAACAGTGGTAGTGTTGTAAAGCTGATGACTTTGTCCAAATTCTTGTTAGAAGCCATGAACATGCAGATAGCTGGGCATTTGACTGATGGCACACAAGAGTGAGCTACATAATTAATGTCCTCGTTCAAGGCATCCCTCTAGAAGGCTTCTGGGGCCCAGCAGGGGTTCTATATGAGGTTCCTAGAAAGGTCCTCACAGAGTTGAAGGCTAATTGACCATGTGTCATAATCTTTCAACATCCATCCTAACCGAACATATTCTGTTGTCAAGTCAATATAGAGATAGCATCTCACTCAGCTAAAGATAGAAATGGCATGACGACAACAAGGTACAGTTGGGAAATATCTAAACTAATATTCCCTGTTTTGTTTTGTTTTTCTTCTTAGAAATAGGGTGGGTGGATGGGTTGGAGAGGGGAGGGGGTTCAAAACAAAGCAAAGAGAATGAGTCACCGTTCCCTCAATCCCAGTCTGGATATAAATACACACACATACTGTATACACACACACACACACACATACGTTTCCCTACGCATGGCTGACATTACATAAGCTGGAGCGTGGGAGGTGTGATGTGAGGCATGTATAATTCATCAATGTGGGATTGAATTGAGAAGCAGCAACATCCACCAGTAAAGCTTAATTTATACTTTGTTGAACGGTGGTGTCGCTCACCGAGAGTCAGTTATTTTCGGTGAGCGACACCATCGTATAATAAATACAGCATACTGTAAATTACTGTAGGCTTTAGACAGCACTAAATAAACCTGCAACCCCCCCACCTCCAACCCCCAGATATGTCACTAATGTTTTGGTTATATTTAGATGGATTGCAGCATACAGTGCTCTCATGTTAGTGTTGTTTTATATCAGCCAAGTTGAGCCAACTCCTGGCAGGCAAAGCATACCTTTCACTGACAGATGTTCCACTGGCATTATATTGAACAGTAAAACATTTATCGATTATATTATAGTGCTAGAGATCAGGTTCGCCATGGTTGTTGGGCAGAGGTGGGAAGCATAATTGAAATATGTGGCTCAACTAGGAGTAACTGTTAATTTTTACTCGTACTGTTAGAGTGTTTGCCTAGGAAACCACACAGGAAAATAATAGCTCACTAAAAAGTACTTGGTTGACATTTGAGAAAGACATATTGGTAACACTTTCTATGAAGCCCATGTCTAAAGCCCATGTCATTATTGGTATAAACATACCAATAATGCATTATAATGTTCTCATAATACTGTATAATTATAGTTATAAACTTAAATAAATAAATATTCAATATTCAACACATGCTATAATGACATACTGTAAGGTCAAGTATCATAAAACTATAGTATATCATAATTCTCATACTGTAGTTGTAATGTATTATAATAACTGTTATAATGCATTATAGTGTGATTATACTTAAAGTCACTATAAGTGGTCATTGGGTGCTTTAACCACTTAAACCCTATATTCTTAGTTCACCGGTTCAGTGCTCCATACTGGTCCTTTTCCCCCTGATTACCAAATATGTTCTGCAATAATAGCAGATAATAGGTCGGAGTTGGCTTATTGTTCGTATCGGCCGAGAACACGGGTGTCTATCCTCTTTTCAATGCGCTAGACCCCTGGGAGATGGATTGCTGACGAGTGCAACACCTACCATCAGCTCCCAGTAGGCCTACTTACCGTTAGTTACCCAAGCCATGCTCATACGCTGAGTTGGCAGTGCCCGGGATCAAACCCAGAACATTGTGGTCCAAAGGCAAGTGCTCTGACACAAATAGCAAATTTACAAGCTCTCAACGTGTCGCAACGTGTTATGAGCTTGTAGATCGGATATTTTGTTGGCCCCACTATAGGGATATGGTTAATGTGATTATTATTATTATTAAATTGTTTTTATAGATTTTTCTTGGTTTCAACAACAACAATACATACACCACAGGACTGCATGTAACCACACAGTACATTAACAATACACTAAATAAAATTAGACAGTAATACAAAACCAAAAACTGAAAGATTTAAATAGAAAATAAAATCACATCATTCTCATACTTGTCACTTGCCATACAGAAATGGTTAATGTGATTAAGTCAAGTAAGAAATATTATAATGAAATCTATGCAAGAACACAAAACGTTTCTCCCTACACCTCAAGGAAGGTAATGACTTTACTTAATGCACCCAATGACCACTTATAATGACTTATAATCAAACTATAATTCATTATAACAGTGATTGTAATATAAAATAATTACCGTGCATGGGAATTATAGACCCTGGCCAAAATAAAAAGCCAGTGAGTGACCAACAATCATGATACTTAATCTTATACAGTAAGTCATTATAAAAGGCTTTATATTCTGGTATAACTGTGATTATTGTTATAAAGCATTTAAAGTACTTATCAGGTATTATTGTATTATGAGGTATTATCATCAGGTATCATTGTTTTACGAGGTATTACTATGAGGTATTATTGTATTATGAGGTAATATTATGAGGTATTATGATGAGGTATTATAAGGTATTATTGTATGAGGTATAATTATGATGTATTATCATCATCAGGTATTATCAGGATGCGTACAATCTCCCGAAAACACAGAATCGGTGCCTCCCTCTCAGACCCGAGTTCGGACAGATATACAAGGTTATTCGGTTCTCGGAAACCGTTGGTCCTGCCATTCGGCACTGCACACCATGGGGTCATATGAGACACACACTGACACACCCCAAATTTCAGACCGTTTGGTCAGACACTTTCAGAGATTCCCAGAATCTGACTCACAGACTGACACACAGAGATTGTATTAATTATAGAATGATGATAGTGTTATAAACAGATAATGATGCATTATAAGTACGTTTATAATGCATTATAGACGATTGTGCATATTCCAAAATTTAGTTTTACTATTTGTCCAAATCCATCAAGATTAATAATGTAGTGAAGTCCAAAGTGCACCTAGGATTGTCCACAGGTAACGAAATGGACCTGAGATGGTCCATTTGGTTACATTTGTACACTCAGAGTCATAACTGAGGATTTTAATGTGCACCACCTGGCTTCCTGGGGCCACAGAAGAAAACTTTAGATATGTCCGCTGAGCTCACTATTTCAACACCTGCAACACAAGACATTTTCCCACCCACATTCAGGACAGCAAATACTGCAATACCACACTGACAAGTAAACTTTCCAGTGTGGTATTGGAGTAAATTTTTAGGATGTCCTATACTGTATGTGAAACAAACAAACCGCATGTTGAATATTTCAGTCTGCCCTTCTTTGTTTATGTACCACAGCTGCCATGTTTATCTTTTCTTTTTCTTTGTACAGTAATTCATTATTCATCATTTGGGCCGATGGTCTCTGTAGAGACATAACTATGAGTGCAATATATTGTTTATTTTATTTGATGGACACCACAGTAGCATTAGATTTGTTAACATGTATTTATGCAGAGAGACCAGATGCACTGTATTCAGTGTTTGTAGCTACATGCTAATTTACAGCACCTGTCCAAAGGAGGCTTTTAAAACGTTTAAATAGAAGGAAAAAAAAATACACAAAATACAGGTGTATCTATGGCTGCATTACTCTAGGTGTGAGAACAGTGTTGTTTCTCTTTTAGCCATGACGTAATACCTCTATTAAAAACATTCAAATTGTGTTGCATTTTCAAATCAGTTCCATCGTTTTTCTCCTTTAAGAGATAAACTGATTATCCATGAGGTTTCCTTTTTCTCCTGCTTATTGCAATGTGACAGTTTAGTTACCATTTATTGAGGCCTGTGTGTTGACTATTGGTGTGCTTGGTGTCTGGTAACAATTTCATTAAGCGGGGAAGGAGCATGACCATGTAGGCATTTAAAAATAAACCTTAAGTTGGAATAGCTTATGAAGCTTTCAAGGCTAATTGTGCCCCCCCCCCATCCCGCCCCCCAGATTGACAATGGTACCACCTCATTGGGTTTGTTGTCTATCATTATCTCAACCAGGGCAACAGCCATGTTTTCGTCCCTGTGGGTGTGTGTGCGTGTGAGCGTGCGTGTGCGTGCGTGTACAGCTAATCTCAGACACCGCTGGATGGTGTCAAACTTTGCACGCACACTTATTTTAATTAATATTTTATTATATCATGAACGTAATATCTAATCAACTACAAATTGGACTTGCCTCTATAGAGTGCAACTCCATAAGCACTTTCACTTCTGCCCATAGGCGGTGCCACAAATGTGTCAAGTTGCACTTTATGTTGTAGAAATCCCCCCCGCCCCCAACGCTCTGACCGCAACCCGGACTTATACAGTCCTGGCTAGACAACCAAGCACTCTACTTTTTCTAGTTTTTATTGTCTGGTTGTATAGTGATATGATGGGTTTAGGTGATTGTAAGGATTATGAGCTAGTGAGGCAGTATGAGAGGTGTAAGAACATCATGGCATGCTTGTAGAGCTTGGCAATGGAATGGCAGATACTGACTCTGAAGCAGTTGAGATTTGATTTAACTTTAACTGCAGATACTCATACTCAAACTCACTGATTACCTCCTTATTTTGTCCCATGAATCTTTTAATTTCCGTGTCATTTATGTGTAGAAAACCTGCAGAAATAGCAGATGTCATCGCATTTGCTACTTATATCTAAACACAAACGTTTCTCATGAAAACACTTAAAAAGCAATAATGCATAAGGAAAAACTACCACTAAAACGTATTTACTTAAAGCTGCACTATGTAACTTTCCTATTCTACCCCGGATTTTAACCCGGTTTCCTGTGCAAGTGCTGAAATTCTTAGAATTGAGCCAATAGAGCCTGCCTGCTTGCTCAGGGGATACATTGAATGCCTACCCGAATTGTATAAGTTATATTGTATTAACATACTCTACCATGTAGATTGGACAAAATTACATTTTATTAATAAAAGAAAATTACATACTGTAGTGCCGCTTTAATTACAAACTAGTTATTACGGAGTTTTTGTTATTTTCCATCTCTGTTATTGGTACTACTATAGTCTACTATAGCACTTGCAGACCTTGGGAATATTAATTCTGAACTGAGCCTTTTTCACATTTTGTCCACAGAGGGCGCAAACATTCAGCTTTACAGTACTGGAACCTGACATTAATACTTGCCTTTACTGTCTCTGTAAATGCAAAGTTTAACACTTTTAGTTTAGCATCCAAAATAAAGTCCATTCATATGAAGCAATGTATTAATTTGTTTGTTTTTAGCAGAGAGGACAGGGTTGCATGATGTCAGAGTTTCTAGGATTTGCATCAGGCCTGCCAACAGGAAGAACAGAAAACGCATGAAAGCTGGAATCTCTGCCAGTTGTGCTGGGTGGGTGATGTAAATGTAAAACGGCAGCAAGGGAGCGCCTGAAAAATATTCAGACTACAACGTTTAAAAATCATACAGTACGTAGTTCACAGCTATTCTCAGCTGTGAGTGATTCATCATCAGAGATGCATATTGACAAACAGGGATATTGGAGAACAAGCAAAAAAGGAATGTGTCATTGAAAAGCTTGCATTCTCTAAATAAATGTAAAAAACAATCTGTCCTCAAATAACATAGATTTACAATACATGATGTGTGGGTTAGATACAGGTATAGAATACAGGTTCTCTCATGTGTAATCGATCGTGTGTGTGTGACTGTGTGTGTGTGTGTGTGTGTGTGTGTGTGTGTGTGTGTGTGTGTGTGTGTGTGTGTGTGTGTGTGTGTGTGTGTGTGATATCCAAACATCCTTTTGTCAATATCTATTTACAGCACTGACCATGTCCCCGTGCTTCAGAACCAACTGATGAAAACGATCAACAAGAAGCATCTAGACGGACACCTAGTCTGTCATTCCCTGATAGGATCTTTTCTTCTGATAAGCCATGCACCACAACAGGTGGCGTATGCCTTTTCAAATCCTGGTCTCATTGCTTGGTCATAATTTGGTTTGGTCTGTTTTTTTAATCGCTCACGACAAACTCACATTTGCATGAAAAAGCATGGATAATCCTACTGTGTGAGTGCTACATACAGTACTTACACAATACTAAATAATATGATGCAAACGGTGAATAGATGTGAATAAAAGGAAAAAGCTGATGACCAAAGTACATGGTGACACTAGTGGATAGTAGCACTATACTACCTCCAAGCTCACATGAGAACTCTATCCATGATCAATAAAGTGCATGTTACTCACAATGACCTATAGTCCCTCTTGGTCTCTCTTGCTTTACATGCATACTGCTTTTATGCTCCCTGGGGTCCCACACGCACAGGGACAGTGTAGCTACATGAGGGTTATTAAGTGCAGTGT
Organism: Gymnoscopelus braueri; assembly: GCF_963280865.1. Lineage (NCBI taxonomy): Eukaryota > Metazoa > Chordata > Actinopteri > Myctophiformes > Myctophidae > Gymnoscopelus > Gymnoscopelus braueri. The sequence goes on from NC_137613.1 coordinate 42,307,031, forward strand.
GCAGCCCATAAATAAACTGATGTATAATCCACTAGGGAAACCGCATCCGGCAGCACCACCCCTCCCCGTGGATGCAGCTTTCCCCCCCCCCCAAGCAAGCCAAGTGCTTCCTCTCCCAACAACGAGAGGTGTCTAGATGGGAAGAGAAGTCCTCTGACCAGCCCCTCCCCATTCCAAATCCTTTTCCCCCAGACCAAGAGATGGGTCTAAAAGAAGGGACAACAGCATTCAATGGCATGATTGTTTCCCTATGTTTTACCCCCAGATGATTTCCAACAAAACGCAATGCAGACATTCGGGCCATGTCCAGCTGTCAATGATTTTGACTATGTCCTGATTCTCCCTCATATAGAAAAGGCTGATCAGAGCACAGAAAGGTGGAGTGAGCAGATTATGGCATTGGCCTCTGCTCACTATCATTAAACTTTATTTACAAACACATCTCCATACCGTATCTACAGCATCTGGAGAGGCATTATATGCTAATGAATTTAGTTTTCCCTACCCTAGTTGAACGGCTTGGCCTTGCACAAGAGCCGAAGCAAGCACCCCCCCCCCCCCCCCCCACCCCCGGTTATGTCACTGGAAACGCTGACACAATGTTGATCTTCTCCTGAAAGGCACAAGTTTAGCATTCACCCCTCCCCTGGGTGAGGTCCTCTCTCTCATCCCACATCCTCCTCAGCAATGTTGTCACAGTAACCTGGCCTTGCTGGTCTGCAGTTGGAGGATGACTGCTGCTGAATGGAAATGCAGCATGCTGCATGACTGTTATCACGTCGGTGGCAATGGTTGCTAACTTGCTAACACAGGAGAGCAAAATCCTAGAGAAGTAGAGCACTTCCCCAAAAAAACGCTGGCCATGCTTAAAAGAGCCACTTGGGGGGGGGGGGGGAGAGACGTTTTTCATCCTCCTTAATTCCCCCCCCTCCCGAATATGTGGGTCATACAGGGACAGTGAAAAGAGGGGGATTTATTTTTCCTAAAGGCTAATTTGGTGGAGCACAGGGAGTAGGACTGAGCCATTGGGGTCGGACGGGGCACAGAAATAAGGGTTTACCACAGTGATGCTGTTCTGAGAAATGCTGTGCTTAAAGCTGGCTCTGAGTGAAGTGATTTTCTCACTAGGGATTAGCATTGAGGCGAAATACTTTTTGTTTAAGATCATAGACTGGTCGATGTCTTTCCATTTCTGCTGCACTGATTAAAAATCTGCCTCAGACCAACAAATAGGTACACCCTTTACAGGGACTTTTGTTCAAAAATATGATAGAGCACATGAAGATGAATAAAAAGGGAATGTCCGCACACGATGGGCTGCTCTCCCGTCTTATTTATAATTTTAACCAAACAACGTTTCGCCCATGCAGGGCTTCATCAGGTTTTTGCACATGAAGATGCCATCAAATGTTCCATCTACAGTATAAGAACCAGCCGTCAACCCGGCCACACACACACACACACACACACACACACATTCCATGACTTTTATTAAGAAGAATCTCTGAGTTTTGCCTGAAAGCTTTATGACGGTTATTTTGATTTGTGTGTGCCAGACTGCTCTTCAAAGACCTTGAGAATCCATAATGGTATTTACCCGTGTGTGATGCCACTCTTTATGTAATGCAAAGCATACCACACACATACACACAGGCACTCATGTACAGTATATGTACACATACTGCATAAGAAATTGATTGGGTCGCATGAGTATAGACATGTTATGACATAACCAATAATCAAATAAAAACACAATTTCCAAATTGTGCATACGTTTTTAATTCCGATTGCTCATAGGCTATTGTATCCTGTTCGAATTGTGCAATGACATACAGCCAGACTATCACATCAAGGGTATAATAAACTAGTGCAGACATCAATATTATTTTTCTCTGAAAGCATAGCTGATTGCTCTCTTTGAACCAAGATATAGGCAAATATTGTCCAGGAAAATAAATGCTTTTAATTGATTATTCCATTGACTGATGGACCATCAAACAAGGTTTGATTATTGAAATGGAGGAAGCTTCTATATTTATGCCTAGATAAACAGATGGTTCGATGGACAGTCACATGGTGTCTAAGTGGAGCTCTGAGACAGCGTTGAGAGCTATGAGAGCACTCGCTGCAGTATCCTGGAACACAAAGAGACAGCTCTTCTGTGGGAATGCCTGGTGTTGTTATTGTACGGCTCAGGATGTCAGGAGAGCCTCCCTGACCTTGAATTCAACTAGTGGAGAGGGATTACTCACACAAAGTAATGAAAACTGACTCACACTATTACCATGCAGCTATTGACAGCATGTCCACGGTGTCACACAGTAAAATCCTCAGTGCTAATTTAATTCTGACCGTAAGGGTCTATTTGGTATGTACACTCACAGAGTTACAAATGGATAAATTAATGAGGATTTTACTGCGCATCACATTTTTATAGTCAAGGTTCAAGGTTTCTTTATTGTTACATCTTGTGTATGGGTACATACAAGTACAGTCATTTTGTTATGTCCTCCTTGAAAATGCACAGCAAGATATACAGCACATGCTGGTGCTGGATGGTTTCAGCTGCACATGGCAAAATGGAGCAAATATTCAATGTGCTTATCAACAACTCTGGAGTGAACTATTGAAGTTGAAGCATTCAACAGAGTGGCAGAATAATGGTCGAGAGCAGCCTATCCACTCCCAAAAAGGAAGGGATTGAGCAGAGAAAAAAGGGTTTGAAAAGCTAGGCTTGCGGACAGACTTATGGGCTGTCCATACCAAGAAAGATAACAAATTATAACTTTATCATTTAAAACTGTGTTCTAACTCAAGTGGATGGCAGAGTCCACACCACAACTATAACGCTGACAGTGGCGAACAATATCACTGGAATCCCTTTCAGAGTGATTTGAGGAACATTGGAACCCCTGACAGCCAATCAAAATCCCTCCGAATTTATAGAACTTTATCATTATTTAGTGTGGATGCTCAAGTCTTCGTTATAGCTTTTGTTTCAACTTAGATTGGCTATTTTTGAAAGAATTTGTAAAGCATTTTGAATTTTATTTTTTATAGAGCTTGTGGTTAAAGGTATAGAACTGTATGAACTATATAAACAGCAGCAAGAGGAAGAACAGGCAGAAAGCTATTCCAGAACTTTGGATGACCAGGCTTGTGAGGCTACCCTGACCTGAGGGGCTTTAATGACCAAACCGTCACAAGCTAGGAAGCTTAGGAAGGTGGAAAGGGAATATGAACAAAACTCATACCTTCTTTGCAGCAGGGAGAGAAAACCGATGTTGAGCAGAGATAACACAATGGACCAGGCTTCTGACCACACCCCTCTCCTCCTTCATCCTCCATACATGGTGCTGAAGGAGGTTCCTAAATGCTGGTCAGACAACTTCTCCCATCACAAGGATGTGCAGTCTGCAGGTGAAATTCATCCAGATCTGCAGAGGGAAAGAGATGAGTCTGTATCCATACAACCTCAGTTCGAAGTGTCCACTTTTAGTACAGGCTGTTCATTAGGCACCTTATTTTCCAGTGCAACAGGAAGGTAGATTAATTTGCCTCATGCTTTCCTCAATCCATGCACTTTCTTTCTCAGCAGCGATCTCTGTCATTTTTAGGAACATCACAGCTTTGAGGCCATGGTCCATCATTCACCCAGCCAGACAGCAGCCTGGCCTCTTCCTCTCACCCGATCATCACCCAAAGTCACTGCCCTTTCAGTATCAACTAATGTGGCACAAGCCTCTCTGACACCATACCAGCAATAGACACTTCCTCAACAACCGTTGGGCTAAGTTAACAGAGCTTATGGCTGCATCTATGGCTGCATCTACCTATGGCATGCCTTGTTTGCTTTACTTTGAATCTAAAAAGTAAAAACGGGTTCCTCTTATTGAAGAGATGGCCTTCGCTAATGTACTTGGTAAACAGGCAAACATCTCTCGGAGCAACACTAATATCAGCCTTTTCTGGACCACCTCAAACACCCAAATGGTATAGTAAACTAGCCAGAACTATCACTAACCTGTGATAACCAGCCATATTCAATAGCTACGAGAGCACTGGAGGCTAAGTATGGACAGCCTCGTCAGTTGATTCAAATTGAGATAAGCCGCATTCTCAATGCCCCTGCAGTTAAGGCTAGAGATGTTGAAGATTTTGAGGAATTCTCACTGTCTATCAGTGGCTTACTGCAGTTTAAAGCCCTTGCCAGGTGCATCGCAAAAACGAGCAGTTGTCAAAGAAGGGTGCTGCAAAAGAGGTTACTATGTATTTCACACATGCACAGAAGAATATGTTTCCCCATCCAGAACCCAATGGATAATTGAGAACAAGCAATGCTGTAAATGCTGCAGAACACATGCTCCTGAAGCCTGTACTCTCCAGAAACCCTGTACTGTATGTAAGGATATATCTATTAAAACCATCTTACATGACACCCACCATACCAGCAGAGCACTTGCAAATACATGTATGCTTTACGTGCTATGTCGACACCAGCGACCTTGAAGATTATAAGGTTGTATAGATTGTGGTCAGCTCCCCGATTTAATCTGGTGATTCAAACACACCCTGGACCAGATGGTTGGGTCAGAACAGCATGTCAAAACCCCAACTTACCTCTGAGTCAGACAAGTTGTGTAGCTGGTTCCATTGCCTGATGTCTCTATGTACAGTATAAAGGACATGAATGTAGTTTCAAAAGGGGGTGAAGCAATGTTGAAAGTCTCCCATGACTCTGTTGAGCTCTGGGAGTAGCAATGTGGACACACCTGTGCTGCTTGCAGTCAACTAGAAACGGGTGAACTCAATCTGTCCTTGATCAGTGCTCCTATAAGAGGAGAAACCGTTATTCTATTTGCTCTGACACCAACCAGTTCCGTGTCCCCTTATTCTATTATTGTGTCTAAAATCCCACCACTTGATGAAACTAAATGGGAAGTTCATGGGATTTCTTTTATTTATTTTTTATCTGCTACCTCGCTTTCCATAATTCCAGTGCCTCATGTCCGATATTCGATGTCCCTTGGCCCCAACCCTCTCCAATTAGGTTATAGCTGTAACAAGTAAGGAATGGGGGTGGAGGGTAGCGAAGGAGTTGGAGCGTTGCTGGGGCAACAGCCTCAGTTATGTAACATCATAATATCATAATGTGTACAGTACACCACCCCCTCATCCCCCTTCTCCTTTAAGTGCTATAGCGAATGTATGGCAATAGACAGCTCAAACATGTAGCTAAAATCCATACATGGCAGGCATTTACATTTTAAAAAGCAATGCAAATCAATGCAAACCCCTGTTGCATTGATTATATAAAAAAAAGACCCTACAAAGACTGCAGTGGACATTATAGCTGTATAATTTACAATAACAGGAACATTTTAACAGCCACGTGTGTCAACGCTGATTGACAACATAGTCGGTTAGGAAGACTAATGTCTATTTGCTCTTTGGTTCTGGGTTCTATAATGGCATTTAAATAGAACACCGTCTACCGTGATATGTGGTAGTCCTTATCTCCACAGACAGCCAGCGGTGCCAAACCCATTGGATTTATACGGCATGTTTAAGACCAGTTCCTTTCACAACTAGAGCAATAGGAAACGTATGTGGGGAAAAGGGATGAAAGGACATTAACCTATAAATACTTCAATAACATTAATCCTTAACCAAGCGCTCGACTATGAGCCAAGAGAAATAGGACATGGAGACATTCCCCTTGTGAATGCTGTCTTTCTTTGGAAGTTTGTGTTCAATGAATATCTATTTTTGATGTCAGGGAAAACAAAGAAAGCAAAACATGAGAGCCCCATGAACATAGGCCACAGAAGGCAGACAACCAGAAGTGCCTTCCCGTCGACGAAGTCACATAAGAGCCTATTGTTCAGCAGGACAGCTCTGGAGGGCAGCTGTGATTATTTTCTGAAACCACTCCAGGATATTAATAGCCCCGCTGTCATTCACTGCCATTGCTGTGGAGGCAGCAGAGGAAGTCCCCCTCATCATTCTGACCAAATCAAGATTATATCGCTGCACTAGACAAAAGTTTAACTGACATGGCTAGGTTTCAGGAATGAAATGGAACTCTGAATAGAACTGTCCTGTGGTCAGGAGAATCCATCCACTGCGTCTCAAATCTAGACCCATGAGAAGCTTCGGTCCACATAAACACTCAATGTGCCTCTCTCCCTGAGATGATGTTTTACACAGTAAAATCCTGTGTGTCAATTTAACTTTAATTTTATACTGTCAGTGAAATTAAGGCTCTGCGATTTTACTGCTTACTGTATATTATCTCTTTGTCCTTTTCATAGACACTATAACTAATTTTACAAGCATAAAATAAATGTTCCAACCTCACATTTTTAAGTCATGCAGTACTCTTATTTCTCCATTTCCCCCTCTTTTATTGGGTGATTAAGAACCAACATTTGCCAGTGTAGACAGCGGTGAATACACATTTAAGTAAAATTACACTTATATTATGTTAATCATAATAGACTTCTTATTGTATTAGATAGTCAGATGAACTCCTCATTATTTTCCTGATTATGTAATTTATTTTTTACAAGCCCAATGTCACTGGCAGTCTATGCATATTATCCATGGGGGGAAGAAAAAAATCCTTAAAATGAATAGTCATGAGCATAAGCTCTGCATCATCACCAAAATTATGACTAAAGCCTGATTTATATTTTGTTGTACGACAGATTCTAAAGTAAGCACAAAAAAACATTTAATTCCCATTCTATGGGAAACATTCTTTTTCTCTTATTCAATTGTGCCATTTTAAAGTTGTTGCAGTTGAAACAGGTGAGTCATAAAGTCCCACTCTGCAGTCTGCAGGAAGCCTGTGACATGAAGGTGGGTGGCTGTCACAAAATCACTTATTAATATGTAGATCTGCCTCACTGCAGCAAACTTTTCTCTGGATGTCAGTGTACTTTTTTCTTACAGTTTGCTGCAAACGCAGTCATTAATGTAACGTGAACATTTATAAAAAAGTTCAGTCTTCTGTTCAGTTCAGTATTCATGCCTACGATAGTCTGTAAATTAGGTGGAAATTTTCAGTTTGGATATATCTCTGTAAATTTTTCCCCCTTATTCGGTTTCTGGCTGACAGCTTTTTCGTTTAATACAACCTGCCAGGAGGGTAGCAAAGTGATGCTATTGTTTTTATCTGATCATCTCAGCATGTCACCTGCTCACATACAGTAGATACTTTGTGCTTCTATTGCAGTGTATTAATTTCTAGTAGGAAAAGTGCCATTTATTTGCACATCTGTCCAGGAGCTATTCTATTTACAGTAGGCCTATAGGCTATGTAACAAAAATATATGCTCCTTTTTTAGGTGATGTGTCATACATCCATTTGTCATCGTGGTCATAAGTCAAAGAATGGTCGCCGACAGAGGATACAAATAATACCACCATGACTTACCTATATAGGCCTAGATGAGCAACAGTAGCTCTTCACCATGGTCCATGGATTTTTTACTTTACTGAGTACTTTCAATTTCCAGAACTTTTACTTCTACTCCACTACATCTCAGAGGTAAATATTGTACTTTTTACTCCACTACAATTATTTGAAAACTTTAGTTAACGAGTAGATTTTGATTATTATTACACAAAACAGAGTAACCACTTCAGCCCTATATACATTTCGACCATTTGAAAATAGCAGATCTAGGCATTGTGAGCTTGTAGATCTGCTATTTTCAAAATATTTTTATACATTTGAAAACGTGCGAAAGGGGACATTCTGTATAATGAGTACTTTCTACTTTTGGTACTTTAAGTACATTTTGATACCGATACTTTTGCACTTTTACTCAAGTACATTTTGAAATCCATACTTTTACTTGTAACAAGCGTATTTCTACATTGCAGTATTGATACTTTTACTTAAGTAAAAATGTGAGTATACTTTTTCCACCACTCACTGGCTACATGGGAAAGCCCGGGCCAGTCGTAGTGGTGGTGGAGGGGCTCAACAACGTGACCCTGACAACAAGGAACCACCGGGCGCTGGGGAAAACCGTCAGTGCTCAACTATGTAGCAAACGGGGACATCGCCAAGGGGGTTCGCGACGGACGACACCAATCGAAGGCACTCGCTCTCGGACGAACGCGACTCGGAATAAAACCGTGAGCCACGCGGCGAGGTGGCTTTCAACGCACATAAATCACCACGGCGATAAATGTACGGCTGCGATCGTCTAATTACACGTCATTTTGGGCAGGAGCGTATGCGCAAGTCGAGCGCCTCCCTCCCACACGCTCCCTCCCCTAGAGTTGACATCCTGTGGTCGGGGAGGCGGAGACGGGACCCCCGTTGACGTCAGTGGGCCTGTCTGTTTCCTGCAATAGAAAGTGAGCGAGAAGGTGAAGAGAGAGAATACATACAGACCTTCTTTGCCCCCCCCCCTCTCCCTCCCCTTTATTTATCGTTATGGTGCGTTATACCACAAATCCCTGACAGTAACTTAAAGACCGCACTTTAATGTGAGTATGAATCAATTCAGTTTTAGGACAATTGTAGAGGCGTTATACTTTCGGAGCTGCATTGATCATGTTCAGTCGGTCAGTGTGTGCATTCACAGGGCTGCTCGTGTTTGGCTGCTGCTGTGTGTGTGTGTGTGTGTGTGTCGGGTTGTTGGTCCTTATTATCAATGTCCTCACTGTTTTCTGTCCTTAATATCAACGTCCTCACTGTTTTCTGTGGAACGGTTTGTTTGGTGGTGATCTGCGCATTGTGGCAGTGGCATGTTTCAGTCGTATTAAAAACAAAATGCAGATAAGCTGGCCGACGCTGTTACAGTCGGCTTGTCTCTCATAGTGCCAGCATAGTAGCATCGCTGTTTTGGTGGAGACTTGTCGTGCAGCATACGGTGTGTGTGTGTGTGTGTGTGGCAACTGGCAACTTAACCTCTCCTGCTCACTACGCAAGTATGCAACGTGTAACTGTCTCTCTCTCTCTCTCTCTCGCTCTTTATACCGTAGGTAAACCATTTCCCGTTCGCCTTGATCATGTTGACAATGCCATCCCTCATTTTTAATGGAAACTATGTATATGTAACGGATGAACACATAGATAATAACACTGCAGATTGTGTTGGATGATAGGGGAAGCAAGCAGCGTCCCTTAAGAGCGCTGCGTGTTGCAGAGAGACAACCGAGGGGTTTTCCCTGACTCCTCCCTCACTTACAGGGCGTTCATCAGCGTTGCCATGTCTGCTTATTATAAGCGACTTTGGTCTTTATTATTTAAACCATTGGTTCTCAAATATTATCATGAAAATGTTTTGTGCCAGGGAGCATTTGTGTTGTTAGAATGTTTAAAAAACATTCAAAATATTCCACATTTTATGAAAATAAAATCTAGATCTACAAGTACAAGCTCATTGATTGGCTATTTTCAAATAACCGACGCATATAGGTTTAAAGTGCTCATGTTGCTTATTTTGGGCTTGTTTTCCTATACGTGATTGCTTGTTTCTCTCACACAATTTGGCAACACTGGTGTTCATGTGTTGCAACAGGCATAGCATATGCTATTCCCACACATTGTTTTTGCTGACTGTATTTTCCATTCAATGAATGACCAACAGGATCCAAATCAATTATGTGCATTTTGATATATATATTTATATATTTTCTGTATTATGCAGAGTCCATGCCCACTCTCACCCAAAACATGGAGATAATCACCATTGTGCGGAGGCTATTGCCACATTTTTACGTGAAAACGCTACATTGTGATGGGCGTGTGATTATCATAACACAAACACGTGATTGTGCCACTGACAGCTTTCTTAACGCAGTGCGCGCGATCAGACTCTTGGTTTTATATAAGGCTTTGATTCCGGTGGAGAGAGAGTGAGAAAGGGAGAGAGAGAGAGGTGAGGTCTGGAATTCTCATCATGTGTGAATGAATGACTCAGATCACCTCACCTGCAAATGCACGCATTCCATTCTAACAGGTTTAGGACGTGATGGCGTTTCAGTGCAGTGTTTATGCGTGCAATTCATTGTAGTGCATCCTTGTTCCTTGTACTATTTGTATCGACCATGCAGCATCAGGGTGTTTCCTCATATTTTTATGCTCTCTTTCCCTCTCTCTCTCTCATCTCTCTCAGAAACACACACACACACACACACACACACACACACACACAGTCACACACAGTCACACTGTCACCAGACAAAAATGTGCATGCTTATTCTTTCCATATCATCTGTGCTGCTGTCAGACCTAGTTAATATTTCCATCATTGCATATGTGTTTACGTGAGAGCGTCTTATGTGACTTTTTGGTGTTTCTCTAGGCTATGTGGTGCATGCTGCTAGGTACATTCTGCCGAATTGAGATGCCCGGGGAGATGATGTCATTGCTGTAGTGCCACATGTACCAGTGTGTGTGTGGTGAAAAATCACCATCCAGTTGTAGTAACTGTTATGTAATACTGGTGAGACAAACAAAGACTGATGCTGAAGCGCCACGCTCGTCGCATGTGCACGATGGGTCATGATGGTCTTATAAACTGTAACTGTCCATGAAAGAATATAGCCTAGATGTGTGGAAACAGAGATTGCATTAAGTATAATTTAGTATAATTTTATGGCTAGATGATGCTTGTATTCACGCTGTGCCTGTCCATTCAAAGGGAGGTGAGCTTATTCTGTAGGTGATTATGTATATCAGGGAGCCCACAGAAGCATGTGCAGTGCAGCGGATTTGAAAGGTTGAGGTTTTGGTAACATTTAACTTGAACATCCCCCTTTTACCCAGTGTTTCTTTAACCAAGCCAGAATTTGCATGAAGCCTGTATTTAAACCCCCGATCATTCCAGCGTAAAAAGGGCATCAGAAACAATACAGAGAGTAAAAACAGTTCCCCTGTCAGAATGAGTTCAATCTGCCCTTTTGATGTTTGCATAGCCCTTATGCAGCGGCCTGTGAGAGTTAACTTATACAATTAGATTAGCCTGATAGCAACCTATCTGCTGGCTTCCCAAGTAGCCTGGAGCATTCAATACCCGAGCGCAAACAGAACATTATTGTTTTGCGCCATTTCGTCATCCGAGGCTGCCGTTGTTCGTCAAAGAGAAGGGCAGGCGACCCATATCAGACACTGACTTGTCAATCAGACGTTGACCAAAAACAACAGCCCTCTCGCTTCTTGGTTTTTGCAGAGATCAGCATGTGAGATAAATGCTGCAACACAGCTTATATTGATACGAAGAGAACATACTCACGCCTCCGCCCACTATCTACTGGTCTCTCCACCTGACAGGCCCAGAAGGGGGTCTGCCTGGACTGAAATTCTCAAACTCAATCAGCACTCTCCCTGCCAAGTGAGAGTGGTGGGTGTTGCGTTGTTAGCTTGAAATTCAGTTATTTGTTACGAGTGACACTGTCATACGATGGAGCATAAATGAAGCTCAAGCGGGAATTCTGCAAGGCCCACTTAGTGCTCATTGATCTCTGCTGTTTTATGCTTTAGCCACCCGATGACTGTGAGTGTCTGTGTGTGTTTGTTCCATAGATGTACCCACAGTGTGTCTCTAACTGTGTGGAGCGGAAGTCAGTTCCTCTCAAGATCCAAGGACTTTAGAACCTACTTTACTCAAGATGTACCTGTGAGCGAAAGTAAACATGCCACGCACCAAGCAGAACAACCCAAGAAATTTAAAAGGTAAGTTGCAATTCTAGAAATGTATTAATGTTTTTAAATAACTTTTTCAAATCAATATGATATCATTCCAAAGAAAGATATCCATGAAAAAAAAGTATCCTTCCTCTTCCAAAATGTCTGGGTTCAAAATTATCTTTTACTTTTAAAGGTGGAAGTTATAGTAATACTGTTGCTGACAACATTTCTGTCTTTGTGTATACAGTCAACAATGTATTAGAAATATTATCTCAAGAATATCAGGTAGCATTCTTTCCAAATGAATATATTGCTATTTTGGAGTGAAACTCTTCATAATGTATTCTATTTGGTTGCAGGATTTGTAGTGTTGCACATAAGTATAACAGGAGTTACTGATCTGGCTTCCACCACCAAGTAGGACACTAAGACATACAGCGTAATTACTTCCTTATTACACAGGTCCATAGATAACTAGTGTATTAGAAATCAAGCAGATTATCATGGGGATGAGGTACTGTGTAGAGGGCTAGTGGTGACACTAAGGTACTGTATCACTACCTGCGATATCTGAATATGCTGCACTTCCACTGTCTTTTACACTTCTACCGTATAGCTACTTCTGGGTATACTGTACACTGCAAGTGGCTTCATTTCATTATAGTATGAAAAATCCCCTTGTACCTACCTGAATAGACTATTTTGGGTTCTCTTATGTTCTTTCTTTAATTATATAAATTTTTAATGTATTTTGGCACAAATGCATGATTTGATCCATTTCAGCAGTTGTCATATGTTAATTATTGTACGAAGGTGCTAGTATCACAGTGTGACCTGTAGGTTGTAGGACTACAGTAGGTGTGATTAGCCCATAGGACATAAAGAAATGTGGTGGACCCATTGAAACTGGGTGTGATGTGTATGAATGTGGGTACTGGTGATTGTATATTCATTGAATACAAATTTGGCTTTTGTCTGTGAGCTGTGACCCAGATTTTCACTGTTATTTTTTATATAAACACCTCCCCTGTGCGTACTGCATTGAGCTTACTTGGCCAAATAATATGAATAATTAAGTTTTATTGCAGCACATTACCCAATAGAGGTCCATACAAACTCCAGCCAAATTACTCTAGATGCTATTTTTGATGGAGGCTCTTAAACTTCTTTTTACAGCAGACTACAGTGCCACAGCTGTTCTTGGAAAAGATAAAAGATACAACCAGAAAAGATTAAAGCTGATGTTATTTTTGACATTTTGATTGATATGCAAGGTGAGGAAAAATACTGATGATACTGATATGAAATCAGTTAAAGTTTTCTCTTAACTATTCTCACCACTTGCACTATACATGAACCTCTAAAGCCCTCTCCAGACCAATCCGAGTCGGCCCGATTTTGGGCCGAATTGGCTTCGGGAAGCGTCGGCCAGTCGGTTAGGGGTCCGTCGGGGGGTCCGTCGGGACCTTTTCGGCCGACCCAGAGCCGACCGAACATGTTCAGCTTTTTAGCCGACTGGTAGCGCAGTGGCAGTGACAACAGAGGGCTGTCGGTGTTGCCAGATTATGTGAGAGAAACAAGCGACCATATCTCACTCCTCACCCGCATCGTCCCCATCATTCACTGTTTCTCGTGAGGGAGAGGGGGAGAGAGAGAGAGAGAGAGAGGGAAAGAGAGAGAGGAAGGGAGAGAGGGGAGAGAAAGAGAGAGGGGAGGAAGACAGAGAGAAAGAGGGTGGGAGAAAGTGGGTGAGAGAAAGGGAGATACCAGGAGCGAGGGAGAGAGGAACGGAGAAAGCGGGAGGGAGAAAGAAAGGGAGAGAGACGGAGAGAGAAACTGAGGGAGGGAGAAAGAGGGAGGGAGAAAGCGGCAGAGAGAGAAGGAAAGAAAGAGAGAGGGAGAGACAGAGGGAGAGAAAAAAGGGAGAGTGAAAGATTGAGAGAGAAAGAGCGAGCGAGAGATTGAGGAGACGGAAAGAGGGAGAGAGAGAACGAGCAATTAAGTGAATTGCTTTCACCTGCTGCTGCTGCTGCTGTGCGGAGTGTGCTACAGGGCATATCTCCGCCAAGCCAGGGTGACCTACCCAGGCTCATGAAATTCATATTCAGGCATAGTAGCCAATTAGAATGAAATCTGCAAAAACGGACTCATATACTGATACAGAACCATATATTGGCTATATATTATGGCTGTCGGGTGGAAATCTTGTATGTTCCTTTTTTATTATTATTTAAAAACCATTTAAAATCGTGAAAATAGCCAATCTACAAGCTGTAATTATTAATAATTAAGAAATACTATATTTTAAAGAGTGAAAAATCAACTAAAGTCATTATTAGTGCAAGTTCATTCACATTTCATTTGAATGAAAATAACTTGTGGGTAAAATACATTCTGTGAATCTAATGTGATTAATGTGACCCCTACTTCATGTGACATATTGAGACCTATATAACTAAATATCGGTCATTTGCCAACACATTATTTTGTGAAATAAATGGGTAATATTTCACAGATAGTTATACTATTCTTATAATATATTAAAATACAATCATCCTTAACCTTCAAGTTAAATGCATTATTTCCGTGGACTTAAAAATCAAAAATCTTTATTATTTTTTTGGATGGCCTGGCAGGGCCTTTGTGCCCTCCAAAAAATTACAACACCAAAGGCCAAGTGGCTTGCCCCTAAAATGACGAAATTCCAGGCTTGAATGCAATAGATGTACTCTGAGTCTGTTACAAGTAAAAGTCCGGAATTCAACATTTACTTGAGTAAAAGTACTAAAGTATTGGTATAAAAATTTACTTAAAGTACCAAAAGTAAAAGTACAAAAATGTTTGAAAATAACAGATCTACAAGCTCAGAACGCGTGCATCGCAACACGTTGTGAGCTTGTAGATCTGCTATTTTCAAATAGCTTATAGGTATAAAATAGGGCTAAAGTGGTTAATGTATGTTTCATAATGATTTATATCTGCAAAGTAACTAGTAACTAAACATTTCAAATAATTGTTGTGGAGTATATAGACAATTGGAAATACTCCAGTAAAGTAAAAGTACCTCAAAATTGTACTTAAGTACAGTACTTGAGTAAATGTACTAGTTACTTTACACCACTGCACGTCAGTGAAGAAAAAACGCTGGGAACATCCCTAAGTGGCTTTGCAGGGAAACAAGCCCAAAGTCGCTTATAATAAGCAGACCTGGCAACGCTGGCAGGCTAAAAGTCAAATTAGCACATGAATGGCCAGTCGGCTGACAGACTTAAATGGCAACTTTTGCCAACCGAATACCAGTCTGTTGCAGTCTGGAGTAGTCTGCAATAGTCTGGACGAGTCTGTTTGGTGCGGAGTTGCCTTAATGCATGGGTCTTCAACAGGAGGCCCGGGACCCCTAGGGGCTCCTCAGAGTTACTACAGGGGGGGGCCGCCAAATTATAGGATTTTTTTACTTTAACCTTAGAATCCCTAGAATTTTGTCGAAGAGGTTTGGTGTGTTTAGGGGGAAAAGGTCAAGTTTACTAGTATTGAGGGTTTAGGTGGTTAAATGTCTGAAAATACACATTAACATGAATTCAATATATTAATAGAGAAGATAATGTTAACAAAGTCAAACAAACAAAAACATGAATTTACACTGATGATAGTGCTGTCAAACAAGTCTATGAAGCCATCTATGAAATCTATGAAAAGGTTTAACCTGCAACAACATAATTTCCAATGTAGTGGGGGTCCCTGCTTCATCGCTCTCTCTCAGCTAAGGGGTCCTTGGCCTGAAAAAAAGTTGAAGACCCCTGCTCTATTATTTGACACACACACACACACACACACACACACACACACACACACACACACACACACACACACACACACACACACACACACACACACACACACACACACACACACACACACACACACACACACACACACACACACACACACACACACAAACCAAACCAGCTTGATGAGACCATGCTCTAGCTTCTTTGATTCGCCTTATGACCTATGACCTAGTTCAACAACCCTCTTCCAGGCCTGCACTCAAGGCGTTTCCTTCATCAGACAGGAAATGCTCATTGCATGGCATGCTATCACATGCTTAGATTCTGCTGTAGTGCATTTCTTTCTTCCGAACTCAGTGAAACCCCCCCCACCCCCTATCCTTGGCCGAGCCATCACATGATGATGCCTGGTGCTCAAGACTAAGTAGTCTAACATTTAAGACTTTTACTTAACACAAGACGAGCCTTTAACCTCTACAGTCTTTTAACTGTCAATGTCACATTTTTATTACATTGCAAATTCTTTTGAAAAAACTAAACAAAACGACAACATACATAAATAGACCAGAGAGAATAATACCTGGGCACTTAAGGAGAGACTACCAAAATAAAATACTGGAGCACTCGACTGGTCTGCACGTATTTATTATTTTACAGGGGTGACTCAGTCATTATTTTACAGGGGTGACTCAGTCACCCCTGTAAAATAATAAATGCGTGCAGACCAGTCGAGTTCTCCAGTATTTTATTTGGGTAATCTCTCCTGAAGTGTATGCTCTCTGATTCAAGTTGTCCCTGTTGAGCACAGACGAGCCCTTCTACCTTCAACTGGCTGAAGCGCGCTGGACCTCTCTTTGTACATACATAAATGGACATCAGTTTAGTTCAGTAGCTTGAGTTTGGTTGCAGTAGCTTGAGTTTGGTTGCAGTAGATTGACTTTGGTTGCAGTAGATTGACTTTGGTTTGCTGAGAAAACTTATGTCCACAATGCCTTGGAGCGCTTGGCACAGTTCTGAATGCTGATGCTAACCAACAGTCATGTCAAGACTTATCAGTCTTTGCCTTGTCAACGATACAAAGATATAAAAAAGACAAGACCATGACAAAACCCAATACATGGCTGGACTGTGTAAGAAACGCTAGAGGGCTTTTAATTCAATGGATACAGGAAGCGGGGTCTCTCTGTTCATGTAACATCGATAATGTAACTTCATATATGCCATATCCACCATCATGAATCATGAATGGTGAAGTTCTTTCACCAGAAATAAGTGTGTTAATATACTGTAAAAGTATAATAAAAGTGTGTTTGATATCTCTCTCACACACACACACACACACACACACACACACACACACACACACACACACACACACACACACACACCGTTTTACGCTGTTTTAGTCATAAAAAAGCTTGGGATCATCAGACTTCAGCGCTGTATTAGGATAGATTACATCCCATAGCCTGGGAGGACAATTGCGCTGTGTTTGGTTAGTTCGTTAGGCCAACCTGGCCTGTCAATAATAGACTACATCCATAATTTGGAATAGAAACCAGGCTTTCCACAGGTACTGCGGAAAGCCTGGTGATTGACACGAGTTTAAGTCAGTCAGAGACATTTGCGTCTATAGGGCTGGCTCCACTGTTGCGATCCAGCCAAAAATATATTGTTCTATTGATACCATCCCAGTCCCAGATCGTTGACGATGCTTATGCAGGTGAGCCAGGGTGGCATTCCAATGAATGGTCTGTACACACACACAGCATTAGGAATGATCCTATGACGCAGTTTGTGGGTTATAAGGCAGGAAGTTTGGAACTCCTGCCTCCTCCTTCATGTCCTTTGTTTAATTTTCTCAAACAGCTGGTCTCTAAGTAGCTTTGGCGGGACATTTCCCTTGCCCCTCATATCCCATCACAGAGACAGATCCACACTCTGTGGGCACCATAAAAACAGCACTGTAGAGAGTAGATGCACAGCATTAGGGTTTACTGAAGTAGTTACTGTAGTATTTTGTGTAGTACACTATATGACATGTAGCCAAGTTAATTAACGGACAATTCTAACCCTGGAAAATGTTAAAATTTTTTACTTTAAAGTTGAGTTTGATTATATCTTGCGTAACTCATTTTCATCTCAAAACTCTTACTTTTTACTGGCAAGCCTTCTTTCAAACCTCTAAAGTGGCCTCCCCCTTTTATTATTTTTGTTGTTATTAGCCTATTTTTGTCTCCGCCAGAGGTGGAGAGTATGTTTTCGTTCCCGTCCCGCTGCGTGTCCCCCCCCCTAGCCAAGCTAACATTGGTCAAGCTTCACGTGACACGTGACAATATGTTGTCACCAATGCTTTTGATTGGCTAGCGAGACGCATGACGAAATAAAATCCTATAAATAGGTGTGTCACTTCAAAAAGATACTTATGCTTTTTGAAGTGAGGTAACATTGGTCAAGCTAACATTGGTCAAGTGACACGTGACAATATGTAACATAAATAGGTAAGACAGGATTAATCAGGAACAGTACTGGCGGAGACCTGTGCTCCGAGGAGCACATTTTCTAGTTTAACATATTTTTGTTTACCCTAGTTTTTATTTGTGAAGAGTTTCGAGATCTGTCTCAAAAGATGAGAAGCACTACGGCTATTTATACAAACGTAATTTATTATTTATATTTTTACTGATTTAAGCATGTGAAACCTTTTACGTTGAACAGACTTTTACTGTACATGCTCATTTTTAACTTTTATCAGTGGTCTAATGGAAAAAGAATGTCCTTTCTTCCCATGCTCTTCAATTAATTATTGGATTAAAGACTGATTTATACGAAAATAGATGATCTATAAGCTCACAACGTGTCTTGAAGGGATGCTCTGTGAGCTTGTAGATCGGCTATTTTCGCCACACAACATCATCCGTCTGCGTGGCGTTTGGTCTTTATCACTAGTCTCCTGTCTATGGCTCTAACCTTGGAAGTGCATTCCAAAAAGTGCCCCTGAAAATGCCCAGACTTGTTAGCAACCACAGCGTTTATAGAGCCAACTCTGCATTCCTTTTTGTCTTATAAAAAGGTTCTCACACCGAAGCCCAGTGTGCCTGGACACCTGCTTTATGCGGAGAACGTGCTGTGTGATGAATGGGGAACAACTGCAGTAAAAACGGGGTACATTTAACACAGTGGAAAATGTTTACCCCCATAAAGCGAGTGCAGTGAGGGAAAAAAGGATGGAGTTCCCCTTAACTTAGTCCTGTACAATTTACTGCACCCAACACATGTCGGAGCAGAACCTTCTGTACAACACTGGAGCGTCTATATTGTTACATTTGGTTGATTTGTGATAAAGTTCAGTAATTATGAGGTTTGAAGTGTCATTTTCCTAGTCCTACTAGTGTTTGTTTTGTTCTCATCTGGCAACTCTAAATTCAGTTGTCTTCATAATTCGAAACATAATGGAGGATGTCATAGCATTGGCAGTATAATATTTAGGCCTACTTCTTGGCTGATGCCCCAAATCCTCAAGATCAAATTCCTCCCTAAATTAATATGGTCATAGTAAGAATATGCAATGCAACTGTTTCACATTCTGACCAATTTTATTGTTTCGTCAGAGCAATCCGTTTGGCTGAACAAAATGTGTCACCCCCAGGCTTCGAGTTCTCTCACAACGCTTAGCAGCCCATCGAGTGTTTTACCACCTCAGTAATTTCTGACAAACCAACAACAGTCTCCTGTTAATGATCAACCAAACCTCTGACTTCATCACTGACTGCGGTTAAGTATTCAGGGGTCAGAGAAAACCACTCCTGTACTCCTACGATCAAAGTTGCAGGGTAACCTAGAGATGGCCTGATACAGGACCCACAGTCATTTGTTTATGGTTTAAAGACACAGTGCAGTTGCTGCCATCAGTAGAAATGCATAGAAAAGGCCACATTATTTCTGTCATTCTTGTGTGTTGTCACTGAAGTCAGAGATCTAGGGAGACTTAAAATGCCCCTCTGCTTTGACCTGCCCTGACCTCAACCTCGATCCTCTGCAATCTCAGTCCAGCCCAGTGTCAGGCCACGGTCAGGGTCTCTGACAACCCACTACTGAAATCCTCATACCCTGCCACACTGGGGCTGACCACAACACTGCCTAAGCAAGTTCTATATCATTGGTGGACATTTGCATGACAATTGCGGGCAATTATTTAAATCTTTTTAATTTTGATCACTTGAGACTTGACATTCATATATAATGTAATTTGTTATGTTTTGATGAGTTTTACTGTAAGTTACATAAAAAATGGTGTAAAACTGTAGAGAGAAGAATGCTACGTTGGCTTAAAAATACTCAGTGAACTCATTAAGATGTGTGATTTGTATCCTTGTAAGAAAGCAATCTCCAAGTTCCAAAATTTAAAAAGCTTTTATTTAATTGGCTGTACCACTGTGGAAACAAAAGTATTAATTAATTGTGTGTTGAAAGTTTAGAGCATTGGAAAGAAAGAGTTAATACCCTGGCCCTAGTGAATGGATTTTTACATGTTGTGTCATGCTTATGCAGCCAAACCAGTATTTCCGTACTGTACCTTCAAATTACAGTGTGTGAAAGCATTGCGACTTGCACAAAGGGAACTTCTCTCCCAGAGGCAGGAATAACCTGGGGTTTTAGCAACAGTAACTACAACAGACAGGCTGAAACCAGCTCAGGGATGTCTGTTTAACTTGGTGGTAACCTCAGAGAAGCTTTCACTTTGAGAGAGAGGAAGGGAGAGAACGAGGACAGGGAGGAGGGAAGGGGCAGGGTTGGAATTTTTATGGCCATATTTTGTATGAATGAAATTGAATACGGTGGAAAAAGGCGAAGCCCGTTGCTCACTTTGCCATTCTTGAATGTGGGTTAATGTCTATTCCTTCTTTCTAATGTAGGAAAACAATCAAGTATATTTTGATCCTTGCTCAATGCTCACTGTGCTCTGGCTTTTTATTTATGGCTGGCAGACAGGCCTCTAGTTCAGAAGCTGCAAAATGATTCTTGATGATGGAAAATATGAATATCAGGAACCAGTTTGAGCTCATAACAATTTTAGATTGTCTTGTGCCATTTTTCCACTTTCAGAACTATAATTGTTGGGTGTATCTCAATAGAGGCAGTGTTTTTAATCACCCCGGGCCCTTTTCTGCATAGAGAGCCGTCGTTCGTTGATAAACCAGCAGGCCCTCAGGAAAGCTCCACTATGGTGGCAAAGAGGACAACCTCCCAAACACCTGAGAACATCTGGTTTTGAGGAAACCAATTTGTCAGCTGGCTCATTTGAGGGGTTTTCAATTGGCAGCTAGTTTTTTGGGGTATTTGGACAGCCTTTTTTCTTTGACGTCATGAGTTTTTCACTTGGTAGTTGGGAGTTGGATTTGAATAAATTGCTTATAGTGAGCACCACATTAGTTCAGTTTTTATGCTAGTAAAACTTTGAGGGTGTGGGATTGGATTTAATCCTTTCTCTTTCTTTCTCTCAGCTCTCACTGTTGGGCCTTGGGGGCCTATAGTACTTTTGGATTTCTTACGCCCAACTGTTTCTTTATACAGACTCTCAGTCTGAATGTCTGTCAAACAGTGACTGTTTATCAGACGATTCTGACTAATACCAGTGCTGTCACCACCCACCTGTTTGTGCAGAGAGGTTTTGTGTGTGTGTGGTCATGTGTATAAATGTGTGTTTGTTTGTTCATCTACAGTGTATGCATACTTGTGCTGCACGTCTCTCAATCTGGAGGTTGTGATGATACATTTGCATATGCGACTAAATGTTCATAGTTTGCCTTTATTGTTCTTACAGTCAATTTACCTGTCATGGATCACAATGTATGAAATGAGGAAGATGTCTCAAGTTACCCAGCTGCTATGCCATTATACACACAACTGCCTGGTGACAGAGACGGAACACCTGACTACAAGGCTATATTTGCACAGTTTTCTTGTTGCTACGGTTTAGTTTGGGTCAGTACCAAGGATTCCTTCCCAATGAGTAAAATTAGTTGGCTTAAACTTTTCAAACTAAAGTGTTAGTGAAGGGCTCTGGCATGCCATGTTAAATTGGAGTTAAGGAACAGAGGAGGTCTTTCCATTTTTCCTGATAGGCATGCGCACACACATACACACACACACACACACGCACGCACGCACAGTTTTCCACTGCAGGTGAGCTTTGCAGCCTGGGATTCCAGTGTAATTTCCTGGAAATTTGGTTAGTCATTGGTGTTGGCAACTTTGGAAAGGTGAGCATTGGTGACGGAGTGTGTGTGTGTGTGTGTATGTGTTCAAGTTAACATGGAAAACATGGGAACGGTGGGAGCAACATCCTGTGGTCATGAAACGGTCCAGTGGTTAGGCTGGAAGTCACGTTCTTTTAACCACTTTAAATTTCATAAAATAAAATAAAACTTTAATATAGTGAAAATACAAGCTCACAATGCGTCACAAATTCACAATGTGAGCTTGTAGATGCAAGAAAAATTGTTTAAATGGGGCTTAAGTGGTAAAGACACTCCTGTCATAGCCAGAATTGGAGGAGTATCTTTATGGGCAGAGAGTATGTGTCATAGTCAGAGAAATGCCCCTCAACAAAACCTGCCTCTGTTAGAGGGAACTGCTTTTTCCCGGGGGCTCCATTTAAGATGGGGGAAAATGTGACGTGGGCCTAGTCGCTGGAGCGAAGGAGTGAAGAAGAAAAAAAGCAGTTGGAAAAACTGTTCGAATTAAAAGAAAGGCAGTAAAGCTGACGTGTGCCATCCGGAAATCCTTAAAAGGATAGGTGTGTGTGTGTGTGTGTGTGTGTGTGTGTGTGTGTGTGTGTGTGTGTGTGTGTGTGTGTGTGTGTGTGTGTGTGTGTGTGTGTGTGTGTGTGTGTGTGTGTGTGTGTGTGTGTGTGTGTGTGTGTGTGTGTGTGTGTGTGTGTGTGTGTGTGTGTGTGTGTGTGTGTGTGCGCGCTGTTTGAGTGCAGAGCTGGCAATGCTTAATGGTTTGCACAAGCAAAGCTCAATGTAGGGGTTGCCAGGGAAACAGAGCAGCATGAGTCGTGGTCTGCAGGTGCTGTTCCTTGTGTCCTACTGCTGGAATCTCCTACAAAGATGGAGGGCGGGGGGAGAAGGGGGAAAGGAGGAGGCAGCCGCGTGGACATACAACCGAGTTTTAAGTATAAAAAAACAGAAGAAGAAAGAATTAAAAATAAAAGAACGTCATTGACAGTAAATGGAAAGTTTATTATGGCAGTACTGTTGAATGGCTGAAGGGCAAGGGAATATAATGAAGCACGAGGCAGGGGTCTGGGGGTGGTGATAGGGGAGGACGTAGACGAATAGGGAGCGTAATTTCACACCAAAGGATTCCTTGACTACAGTCCAGGACTTCAGCAGCCACACAGTAGGGAATCGTAACCAAAGTTACAGTCATGCTGAGGGAGGGAGACGGTGAGTGAGACACAGAGGGAATAGCTGTAGAAGGAGTTGGAGCAACAATGCCATGAATTCAGCCAGAATGGTTGGCAAAGAACAAACAGTGAGGTTTGGTGAAGGGAGAGAGAGAGAGAGAGAGAGAGAGAGAGAGAGAGAGAGAGGGTTTCTGCTGCTGAAGGAGCAGGCGGGTCCACAACAATGGTATAATGTGTGGACGTCGGCTTGGATCCAGCGGCCGGAGAGAAACGGCACTGTTCCCCGTCAGTCGCTCTCTGCCTGAGAGCGACTGACATGCCTGGAGGAGAATTCAAACATTCCCGGCTGACACAATAACATACGCTCTTGGAGTCTGTGATTTCCCTCAGCTGGGATCTGAGTGTCTCTCTCTCTCTCTCCCCCTGTCTCTCTGTCTCACTCTCTCTCTCCTCGTCCTTCTTTCCATTCAGTGTTTGTATGGCACCTCTCAGATCATGCATTGATTCATAGGATTTCTCTGAGCATTCACCACCTGCCTGCTGTATCCTGTTTTCCTCTGTATAACAAACTGTGAACCCTGAGCCATTACTATAATAATGGCAGCAGATGCGTGTACTTGTCGTGACCTAAAGAGCTCAGCACGCAATTAATTCAATGTTGACGTCTTTGTTCTGGACACAGTACACACATTCAGCTCTACGTTGACGTGCATACATCATCGCGTTACAAATATTGAGCCGCAACACGGGCATTTTTCTTCACCAGTTGCTTATGCGAGTGTATGTGATCATGGTTGATAAACTACATTAACTCAACGCTGCTTGGTGGTCTGACATTGATATGTGGGTGCGACCGTGCGTGTGCGCATGTGCGTGCGTGCGTGCGCGCACAAACGTGGCCTTAAAAAAAAAACCACTGTCCTTGACTCAAGGCAGCAGATATTGCTGGTGTGGCCGAGAATCATTAAGTGGCATTTTCCCACCAGATGTTGATTTGCAGGCTGGGCCAGGTGGGCAGACAGATTGGCTTTTAAGGTGGAGGTTGCTCTGCGGTTGGATAAAGGTCAGGCAGTGGGCTGTATTTATCAACACTTAACACTATGTCTTTGTTCTGTGCGTAGGATGATGACTGCTGCTGTTGTCACCAAACCCTGGCGTATCAATGCACATCTATGTAGATTGCAGAAGTGTCACATGTATCAGGGAGGGTTGAAGGGGCTAATTATCAGGCGCGTTGGGAACGGAAGCCCAACTCTATGCCATCGCTACACGTTAGAACTGACTGAAGTCACATTAACCACTTTAAACTGGGGCGGCCATAGCTGAGTGGTTAGTGAGCCCGCCTAGGGAGCCAGAGGCCCTGGTTGCCCCAGGTACGATTCCAGGCCAGGCCAGCAAATGTGTCGATGAAATGAAATTTGTCCCTGAGCAAGACTCTTAACCCCTAATTGCTCACAGGCCCTCATTGGAAACAAGACCGTAAGGACTTTCATGAACGGACCTGTTAAAGGAATTATATTATAAACCTGGCGTTAAACCCTTGTTTTGAGCATGTCATCAGACATCAGACGAAATTGAAAACGATTTTGAGAAATAGTAGACAAGCTCATGTGAGCTTTTAGATCTGCAATCTTTGCTTTTTGACTTATGATAAAGTATTATTATATATTTTTTAATTACCCACAATTCTCTGCACCATTAGAGATGATGGTAAAGTAGCTGCCCACCACCGCAGAATCTGTGTGTTTGAATCCACCGTGGTGCATCCGGCTTTTGTCTATACAAACACAATTGGCTCGTGTTCGGGGGAAGGAAAGTGGGCGGGGGGGAGGGTGATATTTGTCACTACACGTACAGTACACCTACGGGCTGGGGGGCGGCACCTGTCAGCGGGGAGTGCTGGGCGGGAGGAGTAGGACGAAGGCTCTTCTACGTCCTCCTGGTGGGGGCTCCTCACTGGCAGGTGAGCCAGTAGGATGCAACAGCAGTGACAACACACAGAAATGTGTTTGGGGATTAATGAATTGGCATAACAACTAAATTGGGGATAAAAAAGCGTCAAAAAGAGTCAAATGCAAAAAAAAAAGAGATCCCACTGCATTGCCTCATTGGTTCCCTCCATCTTTGACAGTTTTTTCTCCCCTGCTAAACACTTAGTGATGTGGGAAGAAGGAGGCTGCTCAGAGGACAATGTTTTTCTAAGCTCCGATGTGACGAGGACACTGTAATTAGCAGCGCAACAAGCAAATTGACGTGATTGGAGGAAATTGCAGCAGGCCCGTTGTCCTGCAGAGTGTACGTGTGTCTGTTGATACTTCTGCACTGTGTTGTTAAGACAACAGTTGCCTCTGGTAGTGGCGCTGCTAAGGCACGTTCACATTAACATTTGAGTAATCATTGTTGATATAGTGGGCCTGGGCAATAAACCAAAAATGTATCGAAACCAACATTTAGAACCAATAACCATCTAAATCTTGCTCAAATCGAGAAGTAATAAAAAAAAACTCCTCATACTGTATATCAATGAATCGTCTAAACCGATATACGTTGTTGTATAACAGTGGCCGTGCAAAAATAGCAAAAATAGCCGATTGTATAGCTTGTATGTCTGCTATTTTCGCAAAACATGTTTTTTTTAATAATAATTCCTTATGTTACATTGTATGTGGATTCACATAGTTTGCTAAGCTTTACTATAAATGCGTCTATACACACGCACGCGCATTTGGATACATGCATGTCTATGCAGTATGCATAGAGGATACGTCGTTGGAGTGGGTCCAGGTAGCTCTGGTAGCAGTGGAAAGTCGAAAGCTGAATAAAGAACTGAACGGCAATAAACCCAGCATGTAGACTGTGGGCGTTTTACTGGAAACAGTGGACTCCACAGGTCAGCAAAACAAGTCCCCTCTGTATAGACTCCTTATGTGAGAGCCACCCCGCCTCTTGACATGAGGCCTAGCCTGTTCATTCATAAACACCATGCTTTGTTTTGATCTCTCTTCTCTCTATGTGCCGCTGTACAACGTTAGACACTTTTTTTCTCTTTGGTGATGCGTCGGATTGTACAGTATGTGTGTGTGCGTGTGTGTGTGCTGCGCGTGCACGGTTTGATTTGCTGGAGGGGGAAATCTATGCCTCTGCTTTTGATATCCCGCATTAATATAATAATAATATCACAATTTGACAAAGTGTTGAAAATGTGTCTAAATTTGTCAAAAAACAAAACATGCTTTTTATCGTACAAAGACATATATAGTGCTTAAGTTGTAAATGAAATGCCCCCCCCCCCATGTTTTCTTTTACAAATCGAACCCTGTGCGGGTGCTTGTCGGATATTGACTGAGTGAGGCAGTGGAGGAAATGGGAGAGGAAATTAATGGGGTTGCCTGTCCCAAAGTGTCTGCTTGTGTCAGGGGGATGTCCTTGGCTGAGCAGATCTGACAGATTCCAAAGGATCGATGATGAAAGATTGAAAGCCTGCCTGACATGACGTGTGAGTTACCCGGACGAGTGGGGTCAGCAAGGCCAGGCAGGTCAATATTTTAAACATGGTCATAAACACTCATAGACACACACAAACACGAGCAAGCCCACACAACAAGCACATACTGTATGTACTGCATACTGTAAAATGCACACACACACACACACACACACACACACACACACACACACACACACACACACACACACACACACACACACACACACACACACACACACACACACACACACACACACACACACACACACACACACACACACACTCTTCAGGGTCAGCAGCTTCCCAGCCTTTGAATCATCGTTCTCTCCTGAGTGCAGGATTGGAGTTGGTAGTGACAGGTGGCAGTCAGGTGTGAGGACATGATGCATGGTGTGGTGGTGGTTTCACGACGGGAAGCTCACGCTCCGCTCCCCTCAACGCGGGGTCAAGCGGTCATGTCAAGCCAACGTCAAACGATTGCATCCAGCGAGCAAGGCCATCACATCTGTTGTGACTGCAGAAATGGCTTATTTTTTTCCCCAGCCAGTCACCCGTATAGCAGGATGTTTCTACACACAAAGCCATAGACAACTGCTTTTCTACCTTCATCAAAGCCGGAGCCTCAAATGAGAAAGGAAAAGAAAATGAAAGGGGCTATGCTTGTGAAAAATATGTTTGTGGTACCATTATATAAGACAAAGTTCATTATCTGCCCAACTTTGTTTTGGAATATTGTCACTACACCTTATTTAGACAAACAAAGAGAAAATATACGTGACATTTATTTAGTTTTTTTTGTGTTACAGATATCGTTTCGATATTTTCCTGTTTTGGTGTTACTTTCTTTCCCTGCAATTTTCAGTTGTTGTGAAGTCAAGTGATTGTTGTTGTTTGGGTCCTGGTAAACTGCCTGGACCAAGGGTCTACAAATCAGCGTGAAAGAGTGGGAGATTGGTGTTAAGTTAAGAGAGCAATAGAGGGAAATTTAAAGAGGGTTAATGGAGAGGTTTTGAAAACAGGCATGTGTAATGGGAAGGGGGGGTGGGGGGCTGCGTGGGGGGGGGCTTACTGCCTTGCCTGCTGGCAGAGCTTCATCCTCTTGCATAACACAACATGCGAGTCGGTCTCCTCCCTTCGCCGCTGTTGCCATGGGGAACGATGTCGGGGTGGTTTCTGAGCCCACTGTCTCACATGGGAGAAATTCTCTGGGGAACTCTTAAGCTGCGACTATCCCCGACTTTCCTCTTCCAATAATAGCACAACGCACACTAAGGAATGGCCAGAGAAAACAGCTGGAATCGAGCTCTGTGGCTTCATTTTCAAACCCCCTCACAAG
Source organism: Gymnoscopelus braueri (assembly GCF_963280865.1). NCBI lineage: Eukaryota > Metazoa > Chordata > Actinopteri > Myctophiformes > Myctophidae > Gymnoscopelus > Gymnoscopelus braueri. The sequence continues at coordinate 42,334,712 of NC_137613.1, forward strand.
CCGAGTGGTTTCAGTCAAAGTGCCATGGCTGTTGTTGGTTAGGTTAGCCCACAAATAAGTGAGGACGGGTTTGCCGCATCAATGTGATCATGCCGTAAATAAGACAATAATTGAAGTGGGATTTTAGTGTGTGTGAGAGAGAAAGAGAATAGTGGGGAGAGTAGATAAGATTAAGATTGCATGTGGGAACCGCTGGGGCTGGTGTGTGACTCAACGCTTGCTCAGATGTGCCTTGTAAAATAAATTGCGGGCATTTGTGTGCCCCGGCCAGGTAATATAGGATCTTTTTTTCCATGAAACCATGTGTGAAACACATGACTAATGCTGAGTCTCAGGAGAGTGTGCATTTTCCACACGTTCGTGCAGGTACCGTCAGTCACCATGTACATGACAGTGTATTCACCAGAGAAACACATTAGTGCCCTGCAGGTAGACAGAAACCAGGCCATAATGAACAGGAGAGAGAGAGAGTACACAATGTTCACAATGTCCATATCTTCAGACTCCCATTCCTGATTGTTAATGGTCTGTGGATGCTTGTGTGTGTGTGTGTGTGTGTGTGTGTGTGTGTGTGTGTGTGTGTGTGTGTGTGTGTGTGTGTGTGTGTGTGTGTGTGTGTGTGTGTGTGTGTGTGTGTGTGTGTGTGTGTGTGTGTGTGTGTGTGTGTGTGTGTGTGTGTGTGTGTGTGTGTGTGTGTGTGTGTGTGTGTGTGTGTGTGTGTGTGTGTGTGTGTGTGTGTCTGTGTGCATGCTTGCTGGAAAATGCATCTGTAAAATCATAGTGTGTGTGTGTTTTTGTGCGTGTGGGTAGAACTGTAGTCTTTATGCCATGTGTCACATGCTCTCTTTATCTCAGACTCTGTAGCTAATGTGTGTGTGTGTGTGTGTGTGTGTTTGTGTGTGTGACTGTGCCCATTAGCATGTTCATTAGTCCTCTTCTCGTATGTTATGGCTGTCCCCGGCGCTACTGAGCCCCCCCTGCACAGATAGGATCAATGCACAGAATGGATGAAAGGGTATTTATATCCACTGTGGGGGTGTGTGAGGTTGTAACACCACAAGTGGGTTAGCAGTTAATCTGATGTTGACATGCAGTTGATTGTGCGTGTGCGTGTGCGTGTTTGTGGTGGGGGTGTTCCTTGTGCATGTACAGAAATAATGGAATTAGGGACCATGGTTTATTTTAGAGCAACAGTTCTGCTTTGTTTTGCTTTCTGAGAGAGGGAGAGAGAGAGAGTGTGAAAGAGAGAGATGTTGCTCAGCTAGGGGAAGTCGACACACTGGCAGGCAGGGCTTTCCCTGATTTAGAGTGGGGCTTATAAAAAAAAGGAGGAGGACGCGAAGGAAAGGAGGGGAAAGAAGGAAAGCGAAGGCAGGCAGGGAAGCGTGGTTGCTACACCGAGAGAAGGAGCGAGGCAGAAGCGAGAAGTGAAAGCTTGGCTCTCGGTGCCGCGTATAAGGACACAGCTGTGTGTGTGTATGTGAACATGTGTGTGTGTGTGGAGTGTGTCTAGGACTGTGTTAGGCGCAAGGGTGAGCTCTCAGACAGACGGCGGCCAGACGCTCCGTGTTCCGCTCTGCTGTGGCATTTCAGAGTTTGGGGGGGGTCAGGAATGTCAGCAAGTTATTGGTTGGGTGAGTGTATGTGTGTGTGTGTGTGTGAGTCCGGAATGTCAGGTGTTCCCCCGCAAAAGCGTGCCTGACTCCAGAGAGGAAAAAGCAGCCACTCCGAAAAAGTGTTGACTTTCGAACGCGCCTGCGGAGCTTTGCGGTACAGTTCACCTCCTCCAGACAGGTAACTGTTATTGTGCACAGCTCGTCTTTGTGTGGATGCTTGATCACTGTGGTTTTTTAACCGTTTCGCTCTACTACCCTTCGGTTTAAGCTTGTTTCTTTGTTTTGTTTTTCTAGCGAGGGTTGTTTAGTTTCCTTGTGTGTCCCTACTTTAACTTTCTTACCACTTCCTATCTGCCTTTCTTTCTAAACCCTCCCCATCTATGACCTCTCATGAGGTCATACTCCCGTCCATATGGGCACCCCCCCCCCTAAATTTTAAGTAGGTTTTCTGGTGAACCTTTTTAATTTCTAACGTATCTTTTAACAATTCAACAGAGGGATACGTTTATGATTTGAGTATAACTATAATTTCCACTATTTTATAATAGTGTGTTTTCTTGTTATGCATTCGCCCCAGCTGGTGTGAGAGTAATGACGATGTCGGTCAAGGGGCTAACCCCCTTAGTTCAGACCCGGCTCAGTGACTCCTTACCCTGGCTCAGACTGAACACATACCCGCGGCATGTGTTCATGCATGGCTAAGGAGCTGACGCATTTGTGTGACAAAGAGGACAAGATAAGCCTATGTATGTACCGTAGCTGAGATGAGCTGGAGGGGTTATGCAATAACCAAGTCCAGAGATAGCGCAGAGCTCAGCGGAGAGCAGAGGAGCGGAGCGTGAGGAGGTGCTCCTGACTCCTTCCACCCACCATGAGATCATCAAGCTCACTTAAGCTTTCCTCCGGCTCACAGTTTCCTCATTGGGTCCTCATCGCTCCAAATAAGAATATAGGCAACTCTATTAAAAGGAGAGCCCGACCTATGCCAGATCTTTTAGTCCGACACCAGTCCCGATTTTGGGGAGTCGTAGCCCACTGATAACGGATGTTTTGACCGATATTTTCAAATCAATCTGCAAGAGAAAACTTTGTTTTGAAGTTTTTTACAAAATAGAATTGCCAAAACAGAGAGATATTTTTTGAAAATTGTTGACATAATAATGTCAACAATGTTTGTGCATGTCAATAATGACATGCACAAAACAGGGACACCAAGTTGAAAGTGGTTAAAAATCGGGACACACTGGCTGCATAATTGCCGATACGGATGTAGACAAAAAGTCAAATAATGCCAAATATATCAGCCAGACGGATATATTAGTTGAGCTCTTAATAGGCATTAGGCACCTCTATTAAAAGGACGTCGGAAGTGCAGTTTGATGGGGGACTAGGTTATGAATGCTCACGAATGCTTACTCTCAGTCTATGCTGTCACTGTTCACTTGCCGTATGCTGTAAAATCCTCAGTGCTCGTTTAACTCTGAGAGTGTATAAATGTACCCATGAGGGTCCATTTGGTTACATTTATACACACTCAAGAGTTAAGGATAAATGAACACTGAGGATTTTCCTGGCACACTTTGTCTTTCTTCTTTAATTTCATTATGGTTCTTTCAGTTGTATAATGATCTCTTTAATTGTACTAGTGGTAGGAACATCCGTGCCAGTTTTGATTAACCAATTGCTGTGCTGCTGGACTTCCAGAAGACACAGAACTGTTTACCACAACAAATTGATGTCTTTGACAATCGGCCGTTGATCTCTGCATTTAATAATACGCTAGATGGACGAAACAATGCGTAATGATGATAATGGTGATGACCACACACAGTGAAATCCTAAATGTGAATAAAAGCGTTATGTGCAGCGTTATGTGCATCCAAGTCAAAACGTAACGTAGCTCAACAGTGGGAATTTCAGTGCTTGTGCGGGGGACCCAGGTTCAAATCCGATAGGAAAGTTATGGATTGCAGCTTTAACCCTTGAGAGTGGACACTTATGGGTCCAATTTACACTCTCTGGCCTCTAATTTGTGGGTAGGTAATGTCGATGTCTGCAATACTATTCATGGGTTTGGACGTTTGACAGACAGCAGCGGATTCAGCAGTACCGGCCCTATGGACTAAAAAGTTGGACCTAAAGAAACAGGGCAGCCTATTCAATCTGCATAGTGTCCCCAGTAAAGGGAATTAGGGTCTAATATTTGTTAGCCTGTTAAAACTTTCTTATTGAACCTTTATTTAACGAGCATAGTCATCACCGTTGAGATAAAAAAAAATTGGAAGGAGACCTGGCCAAGAGAGGCAGCAGCATAATTAATATGACAGTTACAAACAGAACACACAAAAATAGATATGGCTGATTGGCTGTCATCTGTCGAACTTGCACATTGTCAGCTTAATATTGCAGACACACCCACATCGGCAACGCCACTCCCACGGCGGCCGTTTCAGCTCACAATACTCGGGAATCTTGGCGCTGAGACGAGGGTGTTCTCATTATCGCCTGCATGCATGGAACTCGGAAAACACAGCACTGGGGCATTACAGGCTGAGTGCACTATACGAAATGCCTGGACCCGTAGGAGTCCATTTTTACACTTTCAGAGTTAATCAAAACTCAGGATTTTGCCATATGTGCTGGTAGGCTGTGGAATAGCTCGGCCCTTCTGTAAGACGTGCACAACGTGATGGACACAAGAGGACAGTTGAGTGGGCAGCAGCAGCAGCAGCAGCGGGCTAGAAGGCAGAAGGCAAAAAATAAATGAGAGAAACAGGAGGTTTGAGGTGGAGGAGAGGCTGAGAAAGAGAGTGATGAGGTGGGGAGGATGATTGGGTAGAGAACGAAGAGTAGAGAACGAAGAAAATAGAATGGGAGAGTGCGGGAACGGCGTTTCCTCTCCACTCCTGCATCTCGGTCTGACGTTATGTAACGTTACCTCCTGCCTCATGATGATGGGCACAGGGTGACAACCACCCCCCCCCCCCCCCAACCAGGTTCTAATACACCAGGGGTCTTCAACAGGGGGCCCGGGACCCCTAGGGGGTCCTCAGCTACTACAGGGGGCCTCTAAATCTTTGTGTGATTGGATATTTCTTTTGCATTAACCACTTGAACCCTATCCCTATTCTGAAGAGAACTTAAGCCAAAAATAGCAGATCTACAAGCACACAACGCGTCGCACTGTGATGCGTTGTGAGCTTGTAGATTGGCTATTTCCGGCAAAGAGGTTTGGTGTTGGTCTATGAAATCTATGCAAATACAATTTTATACAGTATGTAGTGGGGGTCCCTGCTTCATCTCTTTCAGCTAGGGGGTCCTCGGGCTGAAAAACGTAGACCCCTGTTCTACACTGTAAAATCAGGAATGTTAAATCCAAGATTGTACACAAATCCAAGACTGCACAAATGCAAATCTGTACACTCTAGGAGTTACAATAGGATAAATGAACGCTGAGATACTGTGTATCCATCTCTACCACACTAACATGCATGGACTTTGCCTCTGGCGGCTTTGACCTTTAGCTGCTTATATCACATGAAATGCTATTTGGTCTAAACCTTAAACATTCAGTAATACTGTTGCCATTTCTCTCACTCTAGAATGTTGACATTAAGTGGGTGTGCTCTTATTCAACGCAGCTTAAAATGTCACGACTCCACGCCGTTTTATTACCAGACAGTGGCCCCCCCCCCCTCCCGGTGGAAGTCTAACCCTTTCATCCTCCAGTGGTTGTAGACCCATCATGCAGTACCTCTTTGAGGTACCTTCCATACATGGACAGTGGTAACATGTTGGACCAATAGAGGATGTGTGAACCTGTGTATCCCCCTAAATGAGTTAGAAAAACAGATGGCTGTCTGGAGGGAGGGAAGGAGAGAGAGAGAGAGAGAGAGGAAAGAGAGAGGGGTGATAAACATGGGACTGCATTTTGACTGTGTATTTTGTCAAATTATCAGCCTATCCATATGTACCTTTCAGATCCATACACATTATAATGTATAGGTTTCCAACCCTGCCTTTATTGTTCTCCATGTACAGTAGCTCACTGTAACCAGTCTCATAAGCCCCTGATCTAATTAGTCGTCTCTTTCCTAGAATGTGTCGCAATTGTAATGGTTTCTCGTTCCTTCTGTGCCACTGTGACTATATATGCGTTTGTGTCACTGCTTCTGTCTATGCAGCATACATGGTTATGGGGGTAAACTGAGATGCATTGTGCAAACCTCCTCTAGCTGTGGGTTCATCAGAACAACGTTAACACATTTCTGAGCACTTTACCAAAGTGGTCACTGTCATTGAAAGCCCTTCTTTTTCTTTCTAAGCCGTCCCTGAGCTGACACAAGCAGAAGGCCCGTGCCGAGAGGAGAGCAGAAGAGCAGCTCATTTCAGATTCATAAAAGGAAGATCTGAATGTGGCCTTTGTGTCCACGCTGAATATAGTTCACAGCACAGCCATACGCAACCACAGGCAGAGACGTGGTCAGCGAGAAAAGAGGAGTTTGGTTGGGACCTCTCTGAATACACATGGAGATGAAAGACAGTCTAAAACTCCTCACATGACCTTTGGTATTCATTTGTCCTCCTTTAATATGCTTTTAGACTGGTTTCCGACTGATATACAGCCACTGGAGTACAGCATGTGGAGTCTGAAGTGTTCGCGATATGGTGATCAAGTGATATTGTGAAAGATGTGTGTGTTTTCCTAGCTGAGTATGTTTCTGTGCATGCGTGCGCATTGCCCTGGTGTTTGTAGGTGTTATTAACTTAATGGCCACGCAGAGGGCAGGGCATTAGAGGTTACTAGCTGGATTAGTTAATTCACACTGCGGTATTATCGCCAGCTCAGCTGTCATTAACGGAGATGTTCCCACAGGGATGAGTCCGCATCCAGCGCTGTGCTTGCCACTCTGTGTTAATGCATTATGTATACACACACGCGCTCTATGTTCAAAAAATTGATTCACACCAACACATGGAACACATTGTTTATATAATATTACTGTAAAGTGTATTCTTTCAGAGCAGTAGAGACAGTTTTTTCGCCAATTCTATACTGGGTTTTTAAGGTAGCTTAATCACAGGTCATGATGTTGACCATGGAGTTATTACCTCTAAGGTAGCTATTTATTTAATATCACCAGATTATGACATTGCAAAATGAGCTTGGTCACAGTGTTTGTTGTCCCTGGCCTTGGTAAATATTTGCGATTGACTGAGCTCATTTTGTGGCTAAACTGTGAAGCGCGTTTGTGCAGCCCTCAGAATTCCCCATAATGACTAATCTAAACATAATGCTGGAGGAAGTTCCCTTTCTGAAGTGGCCTGGCTCGAGTCGGCGAGGCTAAACGTATTGGACGGTGTCATCCAAGGAGACGCTTGCGCCATTTTAAGCTTCTGGCTCACAGCTTGGCCGATGGTCCTTATATAATGTCACACGCTGAGCTCGTGTTGATCTTGGCAGCGGTGTTATGTTGTCACCCTGTGCGCCCTACAAGACTGAAACCCCTACTTTAAATATCAACTCCACTCCCGTAACAGTCCACAATACCACAAAGACCACAGCTTCTATAGGACTGAGGCCCTGTGGTTTTGTCACAGCTGTCTCTCTGTTTAACAGGCAGATCATTACCCTGCTACCTATTCACAACTTAGTTTTTCCTATGTTCAGTCAGAATTACATCACCCTGTTATTGCAGGCAAATAAAAGGAAAACAAGATTCACAAACATCCTGCAGTTTCAGTTTCACAGTTTCCAGACTTTGTATTCCACAACCTTGACTCTATCTTGCAATAATCTGTAACTGGGATAGAGAACTAACGCACATTGATACAATAAAGGCATGCCGCAACGTGATGTGTAAATCTAACGTTTTTTTGGGAGGGATTTCTTGTGAAATCTTAATTATTGTTAAATATTATAGGAACAAAAAATTAATTTAACTGGTAATATACATTTCTAATTATATTATTAACAGAAACAACAATTAAGGATGACTATGTTTCCCTTTTCGTTTCTGCTCCTAGTAAAATATAATTTATTTCCAGTGTCCGTTTCATTCCACAAACCGGTTCAGAGACCTGCTTCCAACTGGACTAAAAAAACATTTAGGCGAGCAGCTAAATCAAGGATAAGACAAAGGAAAAGATTTAGTTTTTTTGCTATTGCTTTAGCAGCCAAAAAAAAAAAAAATACTAGACATGTTCCAGTAAACAGCCCAAGCTCCACCTCTCCTGATGAGTGAGCTGTTGGGCAAACACCAGTTGGCAGAGCTCAGTAGTCAACACCCCCCCACCCTCTGGCTCATCAGGGAGACAAATAAAGAGTCAGGGAGAGAGCGAGAGAGAGAGAGAGAGGGAGAAACAGACAGAGAGAGCAGGAACCCCTGGAGGGTGCCCGAGCCTGTTTTACTGACGTCACGCCCCTTTGCTCTGTTTGGGCAGGCCCTCCCTTCCCCTTCGTCCTCTACCCCCCCCCCCCCCCTTCCTGGGCCTTTACAGGAATTCCCCTCCTCGTCACGTTGTTCAGAGGAAACCGCCGGCAACGCCCCAAACACTGCAGAGCCACAGCTGATTGGGCGGAAATGGGGACTTGTGACTGCTTGTGTTGACATACGGGCATATAGCTGTTTTTGCTGCTGCCTTTTTGTTCTCAAAAACAAAGGGACTTGCTGAGTGTTTGTGCTCTGAAATATCAGGATGGTCCGGGGTAAGAAGCGAACATTCTGTCCTGTAGATTCTATGGTCTACTGAGAGGCATACACACACACACACACACACACACACACACACACACACACACACACACACACACACACACACACACATACACATACACATACACATACACACACACACAAGTAGCAATGTACCTTGTGACATGCTTGTTGTGAGGCCCTGTGTTTGACAGAACAGTAGCACGTCACTGGTCAATTTGCAGCTGTCCCTGCTGTCAAGGGCTTCCCCTGCCCAGGGCCTGGGTGAGGGTGAAGGAAGGTGGACTGTTCCTAAATGACTGGGGGAGGGGCTGGGCTGTGTCACCGTCCAAAGGAATGAGTTTGACGAAAGCTGAAGTGACAGCTGTCAACCTGCTGTCAATCAGCTGTGGCCGCGGTAACCAATCAGCAAATGGACAACAGGACAGTCTGGGCAGAGTGCGCCAGCTATATGTTTTTAATGTGATTCTTCTTGTCGCTGTGAGTACAGTTCTTTTCACACTTTTTGGATAAACATTAAAAGTTGATAAAGTATGTTATTCCTCCTGAGCTGAATTTGTGTCTCTATTTTGGGGATGTCATTATAGCAAAAAAAACATGTAGATAAGCTATTTTCACACTTTTTTTTTTAAGTATAACCATATACTTTTTAAGTATAAGCTTGGTTAAACAAAACATCAGAATTCTCTCTGAAACGACACAAGGTTGCGCTGAGACTATCAACATGAGTGGCAGACTTCCTCATACTAATTGCCTTGGCTAATGGCCGCTTCCATGAAGCGCTTAGCTTGTGTGTGCAATGGCGAGGCAACCTCAGGCAAAGTATCTAGAATGAATTAACATGATTATGGAGTGCCATTTTCATTTCAGTCTGAGTTGTGTGGCAGCCCACAACCCCCGTCCGTGTGCACACGTGAAGTGTGTTTTCATACTGAAATTCATTAAATGGGCTTCCTGCCTCGCAAAGCCCTGTCATGGTTTGACAATACAAGCTGGCCGTCATTCGCGGGGTTCACATCAGTGGAACCACTGGCTTGTTGTTAGTTTTGTGTCACAGCCTTGATGCCCAAGGGGGAACTTGAGATGTTGGGGTGAAGCTTGACATACAGTATATGAGAAAAGAGAGGGTGTTTGTTTACTGAAAAGCCTTGCTTTATTTTTGAGTGGTGGTTTCAATGACTGCATAATCAGACCATCATAAATTGGTGTAAGCGTCTACTTGGCAATGTGTCGTGTCGTGTCGGGCCACATTTTGAAGAAAAATGAGCCTGAACGAGAGCTGAAAATGCATCACTTAAATTAATGTTTACCACCTCCTCCACCATTGCTTCCCCTATAGAAACACACACACTTCTATCCGCCCATTGGATTTCTCGTTATATCAATTTTTCACAAGGGTGCCCACGCAGCCCAAACAATCAGTGGCCTCCAGTCTGAAGCTTCTTCCACCTACAGTTTTGTGCGGGGGCAGCCGCACTATACAGATATAACACCAAACCACTGTAACAGCTATATCCACAGTCTCCTTTCTCTAACCTCTACAGTGAGTGAGTGACTTGAATGTAAAAGTCGTGATCCAGGTCGGATCTGTATCCTTGCCATATAATTCATTGCCTGCCTGAGGCAGAGGTTAATGTTTAATCTGTTTTCATATATTTTTAATTATTATTTTTTCAACACAGCAGTGTCATTAACATTCACCATGCTAGTTCATGTCCCTCATAAACACCCCACTCCCTCAGTCTCTCCCAACGGAGCGTTACGGCCAGACTTGCCTCATGTCTACGGAATGCTTGTTCCCTCTCCTCCCTCTTTCCAACATAGACTAGCCTCCTAAACTGGCAGGATGCTTAGGAGTCAGAAGCCGATCTCCACACAAATACATTAATAAAAAAATAAGGATGAGATTCCGAGCTTATTTATGCTGTGCTGAGAATTTTGCGACCACACCTGTTAGTGCTAATGTCTGACTTCTGTCAGACTTCTCTGTTCTCTCTTGCTCTCTCTCTGTCTCACTCTCGCTGTCCTCTCTCATTGTCTGTCTTTCTCTCTTTCTATGTATCTCTCTGTCTTTCACTCTTATCTCCATCTCTCAGTGTCTATTCAGTAAGGATCAAGCCACTCCATTGCACAGCCTTGTTAATGTGTAATTTGTGGTAAGAGAGAGGGAGGAAAGTCACTTTGCGCTGGCTCTCTCTAAGCAGGGTAATGATGATGGACTGTGGGGTAATGGGACATTCAATCTGTGGCAGAACAGGGGATTCCTCCTCCGCTTTCCATGGAACACTCTGACTGACTCGGCCATCTATAGGCCGGAACAGGGGAGGAAAAGGACACTTCATTTCCTCTATCTACCTGTGTGTGTTTGTGCGCTCACATGTGCATGTGTGCGTGCATGTTTATGTAGAGTAGTCTTGTACCCCAGAAGCCTAATATCCCCCTTGGCATGGGCCCCTTTTGGGTGAATGTTAATTGTTTGGTTTCCCATGCAGAACACCCGGGTTAAAAAATCCAGGTGGTACATTGGTGCCGGTTTCTTGGTTTTTATAAGGGCGTGCCCATTAAGATAAACAGTTTAGGCTGTTGCCCATATAGATAATTATTGCACACATCAGCTGCTGAGAGCTGCAAAAAAAATACCACAGCATGTTTCATTGACTGACCACAGGAAAGGGAGGCAGATAAGATCAGCTGACTTCCAGTGAGTCATCGGACGTTTGCGGTGCACCTGTTTTTAATTGTTTAGAATTTGCAGAGTTGGCGCCAGGACATAGAATTGATATTTTTTGGGTAAAAAAAAAGAAAAAAAGTTGAATCTCTAGAATAGATTCTAATAGCAATCATTGCTTGTTCGGTAACAGAGCATTTTCAGCTAGGTCACCAATTTCATCCAATCAGGAAAGAGAACCCATTTATCAGATAACATTTTATATTGTTCCTATAGAGTACGGAAGTCCTGACGTCACGCCCGCTACCCCTGGGTCACGGAAGTATTTTTTTCCTATTGAAATTCCCATAGGGAAATGTTATATAAGAACGAAAAATAAACAAACCACCCGGCTATATCGTCAAGTATGTGACTCTGTGTCGTTTATGATATTGAGTTAGATTTGAGAACATCTGTGTTTGGAGAATTTTCTCACTATTTGGATATTACTTTTTCACCGTCAGCTGATGCTTCATATCCATACGAGTAAAATCGCCCGGCTGATTCGTTTATTTTTGGAACACAGTTCTTATATGACGCGATCTAAGATTTCCCTATGGGAATTCTAATGGAAAAAATGACTCCATGGCCCAGGGGGATAGCGGCCTCTAGCGATGCAGACTTCGATGCTCTATTCCAATTTTGTCTGCTCAGTGAGTGCATGTATTCATTCACTAAGGTGCATCGTTATTTATTCTGTTTTCTGTCCACATAAAAATGACAGCAGTTGAACATGATAAAGATGGACATAACAACTGCATGTTCATTGATATTACTGTGTGTGTGTGTGTGTGTGTGTGTGTGTGTGTGTGTGTGTGTGTGTGTGTGTGTGTGTGTGTGTGTGTGTGTGTGTGTGTGTGTGTGTGTGTGTGTGTGTGTGTGTGTGTGTGTGTGGCTGGCAGCTGTGTTCAGTAGGACTGGTGTAGGTATTCAGGTTACATAATCTCCATCTACCGCCCGCACTATGACAAGGAAGAGGGAGGGGGGACTGACTCTCCTCTCCTATTCTCTCAGCAGTCTGTGTACTATATGCCATTCTACATAATGCAGCCATCACCATGCTGGCACATCAAGCCCTCCCTCTGTCTCAAGACATCAAAATGCTGCTATTCAGACATCCAGCAGAACATAACTGCTCCTCTCTGCACCCTGTGTGTGTGTGTGTGTGTGTGTGCGTGTTACCTAGACACGATTTTTCATAACCTGTAAAGGCTTGTTTAACACTATCAAGCAAACGACCTGAACCTTTCACCGCCACCTGTACCTCTTTATCATAATGCAATATGCGGGTACGTTAAACATGGCGTGAAGGAAGCTCTTTTTAGTGACACATTGCACATAATTAGTGCAGTGCTTGGATCAACGGAGATGCTCTAGACACACATCTGTCCATGGTTCATGGTCCATTGCCATTGTCCTAGCTTGTTATCAGTGCCATTGTGTGTTAGTGTTACAATGTGTGGCTGCGTTGCACCATAAACTCACAGATGATGTTTTACCAAAACAACTAGGCCCCTTTTCGCTAAACACTCCTCTCGTGTTAGCCTGACAAACAGCGACCGCCTTCCAAGTTTTCTGAAACACATGCACACCATGCATATGGGCTATGTGCTCTGCCATAAAAAGCTACCATTATACCGTTGATGTGTGCCATTTGGCATGGCGAGGCCCAGCAGGGCAGGCTGTTGAGCAAAATGTGGACGTGTTGCAGGCTGGCAGTGTGGGTGGATGGGTGCTTAGAGCCTTGTGGTCGGCTGACACAGTCAAGCAGTAGGCAGAGTGGGGGTTAATGCCTCGCCCTGGGAGAAGTCTGTACCAGGGCTATGCAGATGTGCCCAAGTTCCATATTCGAGTTTATGTGGACAACTGTAATGTAATGTAATATTGTTCTTCATAATGCAAGCAGGGGCCTGGTTTTGTAAAGGAAATTGGCTTTAGATTAGGCCCATTTTCCAGAGGGTGTCAGTGCTTGCTTGTCCTCGAAGATTATTGTGTAAAATTCCATTTAAATGGCTTTCCCCACCTTCCGAAGGAACCCCTACAGTAGTTGACTGATCATTCTGTGATGACATCACTCACTGTGTCCCTTTGGGGACAAGTAATGAGAGGGAGACGGAGAGAGAGAGGGTGTGGGTAGAGTCTGCAGGAGGGCACTTGAAAAGATTCCCGGTTGTCATGACAGCACCACCAGGGAGACTGACAGCCCATGGATCCCTGCCTAATTGCCATGCACCCCACCCACTCCAACTCCTCCCACCGCCATGCCCCCGCTTATTCTCAGGTATCACGTTGCATCGATCAAAGATGACATGAGTGCTCCACCCTGATACTATGGGCTCACATCAGCCTGCTGGTTCGCCTTTCACTGTGCTCCGTTTCTCTCTGGCGGCTCAGCGTCCCCTCCATTTGCACTGATTCCTAACAGCAGCAATGGCTGTGCAGATGAGGCAAGATCAGGGAGGTGAGGTGATGGTAGAGAGAGTAGAGAGGCTGGGGGTGTGGGATGTTGGTTAATAAAAGGAGGTAAAGGATGCTCTAGGAACCATCAATCACCCCTCTGCGGCTGATCTTTCTGCCCTTAGGCTGCCCTGTCTGCTCACTCTTGGTACAGGGCAGCCTAGCGCCGCTTCACCATTACCACAACACCTGCCTGGCTGTCAAGGGCAATACTCAGCTTACACATGTAACATCAAGAAATAAGTGCTCATTTATGATTAGCCGCATTGTTCTCGTGTAACGGGTCTGCTGTTTATCCTACGCCTGCTTGTAATGGTGTAATTAGAAGCAGATGCATTTTTCTTGCAATCTGTAGAAGCAGATGGTGCTGTAAGTTTTATCTGAGTTATTCTTCTCTAATAGTTGGGTATATGGATTGACAGTGTGATACATTAATTATTTAGGAAAACGTTACAATCGTGCGTTCTTAAAGATTAGGCAAGGGGTTTGGAATGGGGTTTGAAAGAGCATGGTAATCATCAATTCCTACTAGATTGAATTGGTATTAGCGCCATTTAAAACATTTCAACACACTTGTTTGATGTGTGTAGAGTTCCTCAAATTATTTGAGCGCTGTGTGAAATGAAAGTTTTCTTTATTTAGTTTCAGACCGCAATTGTGAGAAGTCAAGTTGTTGGCAAGCGTTTAAGCAAAGCTTCATGAGTTCATTACTCTCCAACTGTGTTTTCTCTCCTTGCTATTGCATTCCATGGTCACTGAGCATATTCTTAACTGAACTCTGGTTTTCATCACAGGCCGCGCACACAACATTTATTTACATTCCTTTTATTGTTTCCCCTGGGTACAGGACAATTACATGCATTCAAGCTTGCGTTATAAATGTCTCTGCGCCTGCGGTGAAATATGTAGCTGTCACCCTGACCACCTCAGACAGCACATCATAAAAGACCTTCTTCTAAACGCTGGCCAGAATCCTTTCATAACCGCTGTACAGTAATAACAACAGCAACCCCTCCGGCCGTAATGAGGGAAATATGAACAACCCTGTAATCATTCCCTGCTGTCTTTCGAACTCCACCATTCTGATGGAACGCTTTCAGATTTTACCAAGGCAAAAGGGCAGAGAGAGGACCGCCTCGCCTTTAATAATAACAACAATAATAATAACTTTTGTATTATGTGCGCTTTTGCCTTTCATGTCCTTTTCGGTCTGTTGGTTCCTGCTGTTCCTTGTTGCCCTCTATGGTTCAGAGCTTGCTGTACATTTAAATTTGAGCATAGTGGTGCTGACTTAATGGTTGTCTTTCAGCACAAAGAGGTCCCGTTTGTGGTTTATTATGTAATGGGTGCAACCTGATGTATAGCTTACACAGTGCTCTCCCACCATACATAGCCACTAATACGATTTTTGTTGGGTAGTAATCACTTTCCAGTGCATGCCAGCGTGGTCTCTAATACAAGACATATGCACAGACTTGTGTAAACAATAAAGCATATACAAGTGAAAACCAATCCCCCAGAGCTCCTAACCACTGAAAAAGCATTTATTATCTCCAATTGGGCTGCAAAAACATAATCTAGTGTATACTTAACATGAGGAAGAAGCCATGACTCTGATGTAGAGGTATATGGCTGAGCATTTGAGCTATAGGGAGCAGGTGGGGGGTATGCAGGGTGCTGGCCACTGGAATATGTATGCTCAGATACACTCTCAAGGTTACTGATACTTTCTTTTTGGCCTCATACCAAGCCAATGTCTTTGCCAAGAAAACACAGCCTGCACCGTTCCTCTGTCGGAGGGTGAGTTCAGTTCACATGGTCATTTATATGCAAACATACACCCCACACACACACACACACACACACACACACACACGCACACGCACACGCGCACACGCACAGGATAACACGCTGCCAAATGACAAACAGTACAGAGAGACCCGTCTCTCTCACTTCTCTGTATCACTTCTCTCTGCGTCTATCTCCTCTCTCTTTCACATACACACAGACTTTGCCCACTCCCCCTCGTGTGTCTTGGTCGCTGTGTTTCTGCAGGGAGGGCGCCTTTGTTTTGCTCCACAGCAGCGCAAGGGTGGGGACGCGTTATGTAATCTGTGGCGTGTGCCTCTTGATAGTGAGAGAGATGGAGCAGGGTGTGACTATAGTAACACACACTCGGGATGACATAATCCACTGACCCCATCCATGGCCTGCTTGGGTCCCCCCCCCCTCTCCCCCTCCCCCTCCCCGTCCTCCTCCTTGTGGAGTGGCCTATTCCCGGCAGCAAGCTGCCATTTGGAAACCACAGAAGAACATCCTCTTTCACCCTCAATTTGCATTTGTGCAATCTAGGACAGAATTGTTACCACAGGTCCTTGAGGCTCAGTTTTTTTTGTTGCTGTTATGTGCATGGCACAGGAATGGGTTTTGTTTTGTTTCCATGGGCAGAGGAGACGGAAACAAAGTACAGTACTGTACAGTATCTCGGTTAAGCCAAATTCATACTTCAACATGCCATGGTGTTGCTCACCATAAATGACTAAAGAAATGCTTGAAAATCTGTTATTTCTTTCTAAGCAACACCGTCATATGATGAAGCATAAATTAGGTGTCAGCCACCCATGTTTCTCCATCCTTACATGTTTGTTTGAGTTTGATGTGAATGCACGCGTGTGTTGATGCACTGGTATGTAACATATAGTGTGAACACCATGTGTGTGTATGTGCATTTGTTTGTATTTATCTGTGTGTGTGCAGTTGTGTGAGTCTAAACAAGTACAGGCCCATGCATGCGCCCTCTTGCCTCCTCCCACGGCCAGACGCTCTGCAGGAGCGGCAAAACGGAGCCATTTACTCGCCCCTCTCCCGAACGCCCCTCTCTTATCCGATGCACGTCATATACCTCATGCGGGCCACATTATGCCTGCTTATATAATTAAAATTGATTACAGCAGCACACTGCCAAGCACTAGTGTCTCCTCCCACACATCCATATGGCACGTAATGAAACAGGTTCCTCACCTGCTAGATTTTACTTTGTTGCGTATAAAAGCCTTGAATGGACTGCACTGATCTCTCCCAAGGGTTGTAAGCAGCATTTCAAATATGCAGATCGATCTGTGGATAAGCACTGAGCTGGCTTAGTAATAAGGAGACAGCGAACACTGTATTGACTTGTTTACCAGTGACCTGTGTTATTTACCATCCATACTCAAGCTATAACCCTTTAAGACCGGGAACGTATCTGTGTCATTTTAGATTTCTTAGGCTATTGAAAAATAGCACATCTACAAGCTCATAGCACGAGTGCCGTGCTATGAGCTTGTACTGTAGATGTGCTATTTTTTTGAAGAATCTTGAAAATTTGTTCAAATGTTTGAAAATGTATTTTTTAAAGCGAACATTTGTAACTCAAATCTTTGCTTTTCAGGGGGTCTTAATGGGTTAAGCATGTTTGCCCGTGCGCACACATGTCACTGCGTGCTTTGCAAGACTGCGTGTTTGTGTGCATGCTTGCGGATGCACTGAGAAGTGCCCTGTTCATAATTATGGTAGTTTCCATAATGCTCCGGTGTACTCCCTTTGCCATGGAAGAACGTCTGTTTTTCATTAGACAAACCTTCATCCTGCTGCCTTGCAACAGTGTGGGAAGCATCCACCAGTATCATTAGTTACATTCTGTGCTCACTGCCTTCGATACGGGGCGTCCATCTCTTCACATCTGCTGAGCTCACTGTGCTGAAAATGCTATCTCTCCCTGTGTTGCAGATAAAATCGAGGAGGCACAGAAAGAACTCAAAGATCCCATAGGCACACAGAAAGGTAAGAAGCCTTCCGATAAAGATCAATGAGCAAGAGGAAATGGGAATGCTTTCACTTTCTGTGCGATTGCATTATTTATGGGAAATATCTTTTTCTTTGTCTGAAAAGTATAATTTGACTTTTTGCCATACAGGAATTGTGTTTCAAAGCTCTGTATTAGAAAATGTCCCATTTATTCAGCATTCACAGACAAAAATAAGCTTGTTTTATGTTATTAGTCCAATAGTATGTGTATATTTATATATTGCATATTTATCTTTAATAGTGGTTTAGGATTTTATTTTTACCCTCTTGTTTTTTTTATTATTATTTGTTTTAAGGTATTTTATATGTTTTTATTATTGCCCTATATGCTTGCATTACTCAGTATTTTCAAGTAAGAGTTTCTGTTGCAAGAAAGGAGTTTACTAGTCTTGTTATGGTTACTATGTTAGTATGTGAGTAGTACTGTAGCAGATGCCACTGCACAACCCCTATACTCAGCAGCAGTGCTTCCTGTTTCAACATAGTCCTTAGCACATCTGTATTGGATCTATTTGTGGATCTATTTATGAAATAATTGTTTTTATTTGGTTTCTGCATTTAGATTTTAGATCGGTAATAATCATAATAAATAAATGTAATAAATGTTTTGGTTTATGCAGTTTCATTTGTGATTACCCAGGTAATACATTTTCATTCTTATCTTGTGACACATCTTGAAATTAAAAGAAGAAATGCTTAAGGCTAATTTTGTCTAGAGATGTCTTAAGAAGACAGCCATCCATCAGTTTTTGCATAACAAACATTAACATTTTTACAGTGTACTACTCACCTTTTATTAGATTAATTACATGTATAGTGAATACATTGCTTTGACACCATTGTTTTTACAATTGCAATTTGGCTTTTATGTAATGAAATTAAAATAGAATATCTGGTACAGTAAGGTTATCTCCCAAGTGTCAAGACAATGTACTGTACAGTGGTTTTCTGCTAACCTGTTTTAACTGTTATTGAGACATTTTATTAACTACAGTACAATTAAACGGTTAAACTTAGGCTGTCCTTAGAAGAACTTTATAGTTTGAAAATACACCGAGCTTCTTTGCAGGATGTGCAAGCTTGCACTGAGTCACCCTTTTTTTATGAGGCTGGGTGTGGATATGTTAAACGGCAAGGATTAAAACCTGACGGGAATATCTAAATCCCCTTCTCAAAATACTGCTGTTAGTGATGTCACTACCCTCAAAGGGTAATCCCTGTGACAAGCCACTTTTTAAAACGGTTCATTCCAACTATAGCTGTGTTCGACCACCATGTTGTCATCTTTTCCTGTCACAAAATCCAGGCTCTACAAGATCAATGATCCAACAATCATGAAACCCTTCAACATTAAATGTTCAGGCTAGGTGTGCAAGCAACAGTTAATCAAACGAATACATTTAATTGATTATAGAAATAACAAATCACCACACGCACGACTATAGAGGGGGTCATGGTGCTCGGAAACTGAAATGTATTGTGTGTGTGTGTGTGTGTGTGTGTGTGTGTGTGTGTGTGTGTGTGTGTGTGTGTGTGTGTGTGTGTGTGTGTGTGAATATATATATATATATATATATATATATATATATATATATATATATATATATATATATATATATAATTGAAACATGAAAATGTCAGTGATGGAGATTTTTTGTTTTTATTAAATTCAAAATGGCCAGTTTCCATGTTATGTTTTTCTTCTGTCTAAAGGCCTCTCTTTGTACTGTATAATTTGGCTTATTTCAGGACTATCATGGTTTGTCTGCAGAACATGTTCTGTTGGTTACATGCTATTTTAAAAGATCTTTTTCTGCATGTTTGTGTGGAGAATGGATTAGCCTAACTTATTATGTAAAGACTAGGCGTTCCTCAGTCTTAGTCTAATTATGCCAGAAACCAGAAGGAATCCTGACCTCATCTTGGGAAATACCTACAAAAGCCAGGAAACTGTGACAGGGCAATGGTAAACTTATGCAACTAGTCCTTTAAACCACATTCTGAAACGGCCATTGTATGGCCAATATGAAAAAAGAAAAATATGGGCCACCCTGTTTTGGGTGCGCCTGTTGAACAACAGTGGAGCTTTATTGTTGGATTGCTGTGGCGACAGCATGAATACTCACAGTCAAAGCCTTGGGCTACTGTAGATGATTGCTAGTGCTATCAACTTCAGGTGGTACTGCATTGGTTTGAATTAGACAAACAAGTCCCCATTCACCCCCACAGATAAATCAAATATTTTTAAATTTTTTTAAAGAAAAAAAAGACTTGAGACATGTCACTCAACAACATGTATTTTCAATAGTTTTTTGTTATTCTGCTTGTATGTTTGTGATACTGAAATTGAAATAGTTGTTTATTTATTTAATTGTTACTGTACATATCAATATAATCATTGATGTCTATTTATCCACCACAAATGTAGATAAACCAGAAATATAGTTGCTTATTTTGGTTTTGATGGAAAAGTGAGAGATATGTAAAGCAGCACAAGCTTATCATGTGTCGTCATCGAATGCAAGTCATATGACATGCAAAGGGAGATCTTTTTGGATCATTCAATAATTTGAACAAAAAATTATATCAAATATTGGTGCAGACAAGCACAATTTGTGATTTCAGTGGATCAAGTTTTAGGAATATAGATAATATTCAAGGAATATACATAATTTATGCACAAAAGAATAAAATGTATATTTATACAGTATGGATTGACATTTTGCTCACTGGGCCAACAAAATGCTGTACTTTTATTTTTTCTTCAAGATTATATTATTTATTTTTAGATGGGAATTTGATATTAGTTTTTTTTGTGTAGAAACAAACTGTGACACTTAATCAGACATAACAGGCTTAACAGGCTATGAATTCATGCTTATGCCTTTGTGTCCACAGGGATACCTGAGGCCAGTGTCAGAAATGCAGAAAACATAAAAGGCCTGAAGAGGAAAAAGGTCGTGGCGGAGAATCAGCTCAAGAAAATTCCAAAATCTCCGGTGAAGAAACCCCTGCAGTCCAAGACAACGGCTACGTCTCTCCACAGAGCATCGTCCAACCAAACTGAACCTTCCAGCTCCTCCTATCCCAACAGCCCCACTCACAACCCCACTGGGTCACCCAGTGGAAGCACAAATCCTGAATATGCCCAGCCAGTCTCAGCCACCTCTGAGGAAGGAACATCCTCCACTGACCACGACAAGTTGAAGCAGGGGGAAGCTTCCTCTTCAAAGCCACAGTCTCTTGAACCCAGCAGTGGGAAAGAGGCCTCTGCACCTGCAGTTGAAGTGTCTCAGCCCAAGGATAGCAAGAGCTGTGGCGGCAGTTTTGAAGGGGATTCTTACCACACGACTGCACCCCTTGAGGTCCTACTAAAGGCCATGGAGCCAGACTTCAGCACATTGGCTGAAAGGAAAAACTCCTTCCAAGTTTCCATTGGAAAACCAGCCCCAGCACTAACTGCCCAATCTAGTGGTGAAATAAAGCCAATGTCATCAGTAAGTTTTGGTCTCCAAGGTCAACCACCCCATATGCAGACTTACTATGTAGACAAACAAGGGAACTTTATTGGCATAGCAGCACCACTACAGGGTAATTTACAGATGTCTACCCCAGCTACTTCTCATGCTGCACCACATTTCATACCTGTTGCTGCCAATCAAGAAAAACCTGGTTTACGTATGAGCTTTAGTACCGGACCAGCCACCATAACTCATGCGCCTGTTCCCTCATGCTCCAATGCCTTGCCCCAAAGCCAGCCACCTGTGGTGCATACGTGCCAGTCCCTCTCAGCCAGTGTTCCCAGTACCATCCAAGTCCCTGTCACACCTGGCTGCAACCAAGTTCAGATGGCCTCCGTTATGAATTTTAGTCCTGAGCAGACAGCTAAGGATCAGAAGCCGAAGAAGCAAGGGAAATATGTTTGTGAATACTGCAATCGAGCATGTGCAAAACCCAGTGTGCTGCTCAAGCACATACGGTCTCACACAGGAGAGAGACCCTACCCATGTGTTACATGTGGCTTCTCGTTCAAGACCAAGAGCAACTTGTACAAGCATAAGAAATCTCATGCTCATGCTATAAAACTTGGCCTTGTTGCACGTTCTGAATCTGGTGGAGGGTCACTCTCCCAAGAATCTGATAAAGCCCTTGGAACGCAATCGGATGCAGAGGAGAGTGGGGACAGTGATGGAGAAAGCAGCACTGCAGATGTGGACCATGATTCCTCACACAGCAGTATCACTGCTTTGTCAGAGAGTAGTTTGCAAAGTGTGTGCACAACACAAGCAAGCCACGATGACGTCGACTCAGCAGCTGTCTTAGAGTCAGTCAAACTAGTCTCCAGTCAGAGGGTTTATGAGCCCAAAGTGACAGCTGCCCTTCCAAAAGTTGTTGTTTACCCAGTGAATGTATCCCCTCTGAGAGCTGATAGTCCGAGGGTCACTGATGCCGCACCGGAGCAAGCTGCTGTGCAGCGCAGAGAGTTCCAGTCTGCACATCTGAGATCCAGCATCACCGTACTCTCATCGTTGAAAGAGGTGGACTGTTCCAATCCCTCTCTGGATATTGTAAGTGAGGATGAGGACCAACAGTGCAGGTCTCCACTCTTAAGTGGACATGCTCAACTTCAGCGACAACAAGCAACAGACTTTTCTCTACAGCAGCAGGCCAAGTGCCTGCTTAGTCCCCGCAGTTTAGGAAGCACAGACTCTGGCTACTTCTCACGCTCTGAAAGCGCTGATCAGGCCATGAGCCCTTCAAGTCCATTCGTAAAGATAACTCCACCAGTGGACATGGACATTTCCAAGACCACTCTCCCCAATCTCCCCCCTGTGGTTGCAACAGTAATGCATGTGGCAGCAGAGGAAAAACCAAGAGCCACACTAGGGCAAATGCGCCCCCCACTGGAAACAAAAGCACTCTCTCTGGAAGAAAGGATTTCAAAGTTGATATCTGACAATGAGGCAGTAGTTGACAACAAGCAGCTAGATAGTGTCAAACCAAGACGGACATCTCTTTCAAGGCGAGGCAGCATAGACTCCCCTAAATCGTACATATTTAAAGACTCTTTTCAGTTTGACCTCAAACCAATGGGAAGAAGGTCAAGTTCAAGCTCAGACATACCCAAGTCCCCATTCACCCCCACAGATAAATCAAAGCCAGTATTTCTACTCTCTGTACCTCCTCAATATCCACCAATGGATTGTTTGCCAATAACAAGGAGTAACTCGATGCCTACAACACCAGGACACTCTGCTTTTCCTGTTAACTTTGCCCCTCAACCCCACCCTTTGCGAATCTGTCAATCATTTGATGAGAAAATCGGTTCTTTGAATGACGATGTCTTTTCATCAGCCCCATCTACCCCAAATCCAGCTATTCATTCTCGTACTTTGGTGAGGCAAGCAGCAGTGGAGGATTTTTCCACGAATGAGGGGCATGGACTCCCGACTGTCCGCTCTATGGATGAAAGCTGTCTTGGTCCTAGTATTTCCACAGAGATGATGCAAAGAAGCAGATCTTTTGAGCACAGCCAGGAGAGAAACAGGAAATTGCAGCAGAATAAAGGCACAATGTATGAGTGTGAGACTTGTCGAAACCGGTACAGAAAGCTAGAGAATTTTGAAAATCACAAGAAATTCTATTGCTCTGAGCTTCATGGTCCAAAAAACAAGCCAGCAGCTGTTAAGGAGACTGAGCATGATGTTTTCCAGGTTAGCACACAGCATCCCATACTTCTAAGATCAACGGGCATCTCAGGGATAATGGATCAACAGACGTCAATTCGAAAGAGAAGGAAAATGAAGAGTGTTGGAGATGATGAAGACCAATCTCCCACTGACATCATTCCCCCATGCTCCGTCAGCTTGGATTCATATCAGCTACCAGCAGCTATGGCGGTGGTGGTGGACATCCAGCCTAAGAACAATCCAACGCATCTACCTCATATCCAGCTTGTAGCGAGAGGTACAGATACATCAGAGTCCAGACTGTCGCCAATACGAGAGGCCCAGATCAGTACTTCTACTAAGGAGAGAGGGGATCTGCAGAGGCAAGGCAGTGGTACATCGGTCATTAGACACACCAACTCTCTCAGCAGACCCAATTCTTTTGAGACAGCAGAATCTTTTGACAGGGCTTCTCCTGTCGATAGCATGGAGAAGGATGTCCAGAGCAAAATCAAAGCAGAGGCTACAGCAAATGTTTCAATTGAGAGTTACCATGAACAGATGTCTATACCTAAGGGTGCTGACTATGGAAAACAGGGAATGCAACATTGCGTTGCTGCTGTAGTACCATCGGCGAGTGAGACCTCTACCCCAGTCCACCAGTCACGACTGGTCCGTCAGAACAACATTCAGGTCCCTGAAATTCTGGTCACAGAGGAGCCTGACAGAGAACATGAGGTACAGAGTACTGAGGTAGTAGATAAGCCCACAGAACAATTCAACTGGCCTCCGAGGAGCGAGAGCTTATCCAACCTGCCAGCGGAGAAACTTCCTCCTAAAAAGAAGAGAATTCGTCTTGCTCAAATGGACCACTCCTCTGGTGAATCTAGTTTTGAGTCCAGCCTCTCTCGAAGCCTCAGCAGGGACAGTAGCCTCTCTCGATGCTCCAGTGTTTCAGCCTCTTTTGACAGAGATGAGCCATCCAGATCAGAGAGTCCCTCTAGGGGGGATTCTGTCAGCAAAATCACAGAGCCTCAAGGGATACCAACAGCCTTCAACACACTTGGGGTACCAGGGATGATGAGGCGGGCCGCCTCTGAACAGATCAGCTGTACTCAGCCCTCTGTGGAGATTTCATCTGACTACCGTAGCAAATCCTTTGACTGTGGCCATGTATCACCCAGCAGACCCTTGTCCCCTGTAGGGCAGCCTAGAATTGCACAAACCTCTCAAGTAACCCAGGTGCCACTCATTGAAAGGCGACGGGGGCCATTAGTTCGTCAGATGTCTTTAAAATTAGGTCCAGAAAGTCATCAAAATGTTCGAAAGAATATCATACCACTGGAGAAACTCACCATCACAAATGTAAGCCCTCTATCTCACCATAGACCACAACAGATTCATATTGCCAACAAGCCCCCCCTTTCTCAACCTTTTGTCTTATATTCTGGAGAAACACCCTTGCAGAATAATGAGCGAATGGTTCAAAGCATTAATTTGGGTAACCCACTGCTGCAGGCTCAAGTCCATGGCCTTCCACACCCTTGGCATCAAACATCAAGGGTTCAAACATGCCAAAAGTCACTGCAACCTCTGAGTCAGATCTCTGCCAGTTGTGAAAATGCCCAAAATAAGTTATCTGACTCTGAGGAAAAGAAAAGTTTTGTGCCCAAATACCAACTCCAGTATCCTGCTCTGAGAGCTGGCCAAACATTTTCTTTCTCTAGCACACAGGGATCTCAGATAGCCTTGCCAATTTTAACAATACCTATTGCCAATCAGATTTTGAGTGTTTCAAAGTCTTCAGACGTGATCCACAAAGTCTACATTGCTCAACACAGTCATCAGGCAGCCGACATTAAGACACAACCTGTAGGACATCAAAGGGATACCTTCAATCAGAACCAACCAGGCATTGCTCCACTGCCCCAGATTTTGATAACTCATGAGCAGATGAACCCAGCTCCTGTGTCCATCAAAAACAGCCTCTCACCCATTCACAGTGTAGATAGTGATATACAAATTGCACCAAATGTAAATAAGGATAGACTTCTAACTTATACTGTCAGTACCCAGAACCATAGTGGTTCAATTCCCTCTCTTGGGTCTTTACATTGCACACAGAAACTGGCATCGGTAACCCTATGCCCACAGCAGGAGCCAACTGCTTCCAGCAAACGAATGCTGTCGCCTGCTAATAGCCTGGACATATATATGGAAAAACACCAGAAGCGGGCTAAGGATGAACATGGAGTAGCCTGTCTCACTGATGGCAGGTCAGTGAACTATCTGAACTCCAAGATGGCAGACGTGACTCGACAGAGAAAATTAACACTTGTCAGGCAAGTTTGCACCACTGAACCAGCAGACAGCCCCATTGAAACTGAGGCCCCGCCATTGCCTCAGGATAAACCAGATGGGGAGAAGGACTCAGAGGCTACTGACGAATGCAAACCCATGTCACCTGACAGCACTGGGTTGGAAAAAGAAAATTCTACTGTAATTCCTCAGGAGACGAGCTCTGTATTGAACACCAATCCAGGTAGTCAGAGTGCCTCCATTCCATCTAGTAACAACCTGAAGCCTCATGATAAGACTGAGGAACACAGGTGGTCTTCAGCCAAGTCTCCCATAAGGCCCTCCAGTTTCCAGGGTAGTCAGATGAAACTAACCTCATCTGTGTCTGTGGTCAACACGAGAGACAGCCACCGCTTGTCTTTTCCAAGTCTTAAGACGGCAACCACCTTCACGTGGTGTTTCTTGATGAAGAGGAAGCCTCTCCACGTTCCTCAGATAGACCTAAAGATCTCAGCATATGCTGCCTGGCCAGTCAGCTCCAATAACCCGAATCCCCTCGGACTGCCCACCAAAGTGGTCATGTCTCTCTTTGACTCCAAGCAGAGTTCCAAGAAAATACACTACACCTCGGCAATAAAAACGAGCGGAAAATCTGACATCTTGTCTTACTCAGGCAAGCTGAAAGACATCATGCCCAGGGTAAGAACAATATTCTCATTTATAAGGTGTGATAACAGAATGCATACTGTATAGTTCAGTCCAAAACACTGCTGATATGAAGTAATTATTATACATTTGTTTTCTTCACTCTGCAGTTGCTAATAACACAAAAGTCTGCAACAGCTGAAAGCAAAATCAAAGGGCAGCCCGAGACACAGCCCAGCAGTGAGTCGGACAAGGATCTATCCAAAACAGAACCAAGACGTGTCAAAATATTTGATGGAGGGTATGGATCCATAATTACATATTATTATAATTACATAATTACTCACATACCAGCATAGTTGTCAAGTTGTGTATTTATTTGAAATGCAAAGTTACGTTTATGGTGGGGATGTTTGAGCTAATTTTATTTAACACTAATGGTTCTGTCATCAACCCCACAGATTCAAATCTAATGAGGAATATGTGTATGTGCGTGGCCGTGGCCGTGGTAAATACATCTGTGAGGAGTGTGGGATTCGCTGCAAGAAACCAAGCATGCTACGCAAACACATCCGCACTCACTCTGATGTCCGGCCATATCACTGCACCCACTGCAACTTTTCCTTCAAGACTAAAGGTTAGAGCTTAGTGCGAGTTTGCTTACTGCAGTCTTGAGTAGTCTTCAATTGTATTAGTTTCATAAAGGGGTGTCCAATCCATGTGTTTTTTCACCCTTGGTAAAGAGTCAAAAGGTCTAACAAACAATACATGCTCTACTACTATGTCAAAGTTTTAGATTGTGCCATTTAAAATGCATTTGAACATTAACATTAACTAGAGCTGCTTGTGAATAGAAATGTACTTCTCTGTATGTATTAGTATTAACTTGAATTGATCCCTATCTTTTACATAATTTTGCCCTTTTTTCTACTAATGGTTTCAATAATGTGTTTGCCACTCTAGCATACAACTGTGTAAAGTACTGTAATACTCAAGATTAGAATGGCAATGTTAAAATCTTGTCATAAATCTTGATAATAACCAGGCAATTTAGAATTTCTATATCATTGTTATTAGAATAGCTTCTAGTACTGAGAGAGGATGATTCACCATTCGTTCTCAAACTAACCTACCCACGCGCCACTGCAGTGTCAGAGCAACCCACGTTCTTTTAAAAATGTCTTCCGTTAGTCACCTGTTACATGCATCCTATCCGAAAGCAGAGTTCTTTTATGTAAACTCCCACCAGGCTTTTGTTCAACCTCCACCCACCCTGAAACATCTTATCTCTCTGGTTGCAGGAAATCTGACCAAACACATGAAGTCCAAGGCCCACAGTAAGAAATGCATGGAGATGGGCATTCCTGAGGGTCTCCTAGACGATCACGACACCGAGGACTCAGGTACAGTGTTTCCCTGTTCGGCTATGAACTGCTGGGAAATACACAGGGGCCATTGTGTGTTGCAAAGCCATACACATTTTATACTGTGTGCTTTAGCAAAACAAGGGAAGCAGACTTCATTATTTTCTGTTAATTCAAAGTAAAATTACCAGTAGAATAGTACATGATGTGTTTATTTGTTTTGTTCAACATGTTATCAAATCAAACTGCAAACAATCTTTGTTCACCCCATTATCCGATGGAATCGAGCAACAGGAAAGCCCTTCTTTAAATAGTTCCCCTCATAATGGCATGTGCTAATGTATGATGCGGATTGTCCATGCGTGTGCTCTGTAGCTGTGCTGATCAATAGCAGTGCCACAGTCTAATTACAAATTCTAAATGCATCTTCTTCTCCTGTTAACTCTGAGCGCATGTGGGCGGCATGCACAGCATTTAGAGAGGAAATTGCTGCGTCTAATTTTAGAAGAAAAAAAGAGAGAGAAGCTGCCTGAAAGCGTTCTGTAGTCCAACTCTCTAAGAGCATGTTTGTTTTTCTCTCTTTGCCTGTGATGAAGCTTAGGGACTTTATACTGGTCTAGGGTGTGAAACACCACCGCTGTGGCGTTGGTATTCTTCAGTGGTGAATTTAATGAATGAAAGTGGTTTAAAAACACTGCCTATTAGCTTATCTTTAATGCATTAGCTC
Organism: Gymnoscopelus braueri; assembly: GCF_963280865.1. Taxonomy (NCBI): domain Eukaryota; kingdom Metazoa; phylum Chordata; class Actinopteri; order Myctophiformes; family Myctophidae; genus Gymnoscopelus; species Gymnoscopelus braueri. Next base: position 42,362,757 of record NC_137613.1, read on the forward strand.
GGATGACTAATGTTCTCTTTTGAATACTAAGACAGCATTCCTTCTTTCTACCTACCAATTGCAGGAGACCGCAGTCAGGTGGGCAGCACGGACCGTCCTGATTCTGACGGCGACGACTCTGAGGGCCCCGATGACGAGGACAATGATGACAACGAGGAGGAAGAGGAAGACAGTCAGGCAGAGTCGGGCCTGTCCACTAATCCCTCTGTGTCAGCAAGCCCCCTGCACTTCCCATCCCACCAGGCTGAGGTCCCTCCTAGTGCCCTGCTAGCCCAGATGTCCATCAGCTCAGCTCCCCTCCCTGTGTCCCAGCCTCGGAATTCTGACTCCCACACTTCAGACACAGAGTCTGTCCCAATGATGAGCCCCGTGTCCCTGAGCAAGGAGATGCCTACCTTATCGTCCTATTCTGGCCTCCTCCCCAACAGCCCCCCACCCCTTCCCCCGACCTCGGATCCCTTCGCGTCAGACACAGAGTCAGTGCACATGATGAGTCCTATATCACCATGCAGGCAGATGTCTATCGACTACCCTGATTTTGACGTGCCCCCTAGTCCCCCGGCGCCGGGCAAGGGCTCCAAGCTCGGCCAGGTGAGACCCATGGATTCCCACTGTCTGTCTCTTTGCCCCTCCCTGTCTGTCTCCCTTCATTTCCTCTCCTGTCCATACCCCTTGCCTTAAGTCATGCATGCGAGACATTCTGCACAGCTCTTGTGATTGTTCTGCAAAGGTGAATAGTTTTAAAAATATCAACGGGACATTTTTCAGTTTAAAAACTTGATTGTCATAGCATTGCATCTGTCAAGTGTCCTCATGTCATTTCACTTTGATGAAATGTTTCTTATTTACCTTCTATTCTAGGATGGATCCCATGCCGTGCCAACTGTGCCAACGAGTGAGTCTAGCATCCCAGTACATCGCAGCACTCAGACCTCTTCCTATGCCCCTCAAGGTTTCATGCACTTTCCTGCCCAGGGCCCAATCCACGCACCTGCACCAGGGGTCCAGACCCACCTGTTCAGCCACCTGCCCCTGCACTCCCAGCAGCCGGCTCGCTCCCCATACAGCATGGTCCCAATAGGAGGGATCCAGCTGGTGCCTGCTGGCCTGGCAGCTTACTCCACCTTTGTACCCATACAGGCGGGCCCTGTGCAGCTCACTATCCCTGCAGTTAGTGTCATCCACAGGAACACTAGTCCACTGCCAGCTCCCAACACATCACCCCACCCTGAGCGCTCCCCCACCCAGCCCCTGGTGGTCCAGGAACCCATCAGCAGCATCGTGCCCTGCTTCCCCCTGGGGCAGGTCACCGGTCTGCGGGCTCAGACTCTACAGCCAATGGGTCTGGAGACACTCAACCTTATGGGGCTGACCAACACAGGCCTGTCCTCTGCACAGCTGCTGCCCCGACAGGGGCTCACCCTCAATGCCACCATAGGCCTGCAAGTCATGGCCGCAAGCCCTACTTCCCAGAGCAGTACCGTCGCCCAAACGCATATCTCCGGTCTGCAGATCGTCAACATCGCCCTGCCTGCTCTCATTCCTTCCATCAGTCCTCTCCCTGCACCCTCGGAAAGGCAGGGTAGTCTAGAAGCCCCAGCAGCCCCGATGGCCCAGTCTTCGCAAACTGGGCCGGGACCTTCGAGGAGCGACTCGTCCTACTCGACGCCGACCCCTCCAACGGTCAGCACCACTTCAGAAGTGACATCAGCGGGCGCTAGGCACAGCATAGGAAGTCGAACTCAGCTGCCCCAGACGGTGCAGAAGGAGGCAAGGGGTAAAACACCACAGCATCCAACGCCAGCTCCCGACAGTGGAGCGGACAACCAGTTACTAGCCAGGGGCGCCAATGACCATGCCCCTCCAAGGCCACCGGTGCTCTCCAGGCAACAGGTTACTGACGATGACAATGAGGCATCCAGCGATGACGAAGACAGACTTGTCATCGCTACATGAAAAGCCCCAATTGGAAAGCTCTTCTTCGTTCTCTTTTTGTAATGCTTGTCACTTTGTAAGACTGAAAAACACTTCTTCAGGGGTTTGTCTCTTTGCAAATCGCCTTTCAAAGCACAGAATCTGACATTCATATTGTATGTGCAATCATATAATGACTATGTTTATTATGATGACCAATCGTTTTATTTTTACTTTCACGTCAGCTTGAGACAATTTCTTTTTTTGTACATGTTGTATAGACACTTGTGCCTTTTTGGAGTTTCTTGTTTAGGAACCTGTACATAATTCCTTATAAATTCAGTAGTTATTTGTGTTCAAAAGATGGAAGTAGGAGCAGGGAAAACGGATATCAGTTTTATTTTGCAAAATTTGTCGTAAATATATTGAAAAATAAATGTTGTACTGGTAAATGTACATTTCTATGGATCTTGGGGCAATGTTTCTGTGTACAGATGTTGTGTTCACCTATTTATTATATTCCATCTAGTGCCCATTATGATTCATAAGTCCATAGGTATGTGCAATATGGTAGCTTTACATTGCGGTATCAATATTATGAACTGTATCAGTAAATCTTTGTTTACAAACATTCAAGCAGAGTCTGTGTTATAATTTGAAACACCACACTGTAGTCCAACTATGCCAAGTATACAAATTGAAGTTTCTAAATATTGTAATTGCATAGAGTGGAATTGACACAAACAAGTAAAACTGGTTCACTTTGCTATATCCTTGGGAAATTTTGTAATATGATGTAATATTATTTTGTAATATGATGGTCAGCTATTGAGACTGGCCTGATATTTTCTTAGATTTCATTTAACAAGCACTTTTTCTTGTCTATACCACACATTGTTACAATGCCAAGCCATACATTTAAAGTATACTGTAGATTACTTGCTTGGAGTCTGTGGCCCCGTAGAATATGGGGGCACACATATGTCCAGATATCCTCCTCTGAAATTATGCCAAGCCCAAAATTTAGCTTTTTGTTAAAGCAACAGTGAAACTGAATGGAATTTCAGCTGTGGGATGGACCCTATCCTGAACTATTTCACTAAACGGCTGTCTCTATGATTGACTCAATTACCAGTAATTGCGCTAGTACACCAGCCAGAAACCACTGGCCCACTAACAACGGCAAATTCCTGGTGTTTTATAACATGTAACCAAATATAGTCAGAAGAATTCTTATAATGCATAATATCATAATGTATTTGTTTTCCAAGTTCCAGCCATATTCTCTGGATGTATTACAAGTTTCGTCCCAATCCCCTTCCCAGATACACATTTGCATTTCTAACTGTATATGAAATCATATAAACCTCTAAGCAAAACAATTAGAAAGCTTAATTAAGTCATAATTGGCCTATAAAATCCCCCAGACCTAAGTTATGCCAGTATTAAATATTATTGTATGCCATATTAAACAGAAGAGTCACTATGAGGAGTTCTCGGAGGACTTTGTCCTATCACTGCCTCAATGACTGAACCGAACATTCATTTGAGTGACTAATGGCCTAATGTTAGCTGTTTCTCAATGAGGGAACCTTATTCTGATTTCAATTAGGAAACAAAGGGCTTAATTTAATAAGGGATTGAAGCTCTGCGTGAGTGCGGGAAGACAACACGTTTCTGTGAAGGAAACTTACCACACCACTCAATGAGGGAACCTACTCTTTCATCAAAGAGCATTAAAATGAAAACCTCATTACACGACTTTAGTGCTGGGCTCTTCAACACGGGGTCCGGGACCCCTAGGGGGTCCTCAGAGTTACTCCAGGGGGTCCGCCAAATCTTTATGATAGGATTTTCTTTTCTTCCATTAACCACTTGAACCCTAGCATCTCTATTCTGAGGAACATAAGCCCAAAATAGCAGATCTTCATTCTCACAACGCCTGTGCGCTTGTAGATCGGCTAGTTTCGGCAAAGAGCTTTGGCGTAAGGGGGAAAAGGAGCAAATCAAGTACCAAGTATTGAAGGTTTAAGTGGTGAAATGTCTGAAATGAACAAAACACATTAATTTACACAGCACTGGTGATGGTCAATGAAGCTACCTATGAAATCTATGAAAAAGTTTAATCTGCAACACAATTGTATGCAATGTAGTGGGGGTCCCTGCTTCGTCTCTCTCTCAGCTAGGGGGTCCTTGGGCTGAAAAACGTTGAAGACCCCTGCTTTAGTGGATAACTCCTATCTCTCTTGGGGTACAACAGTGTCTTGTCTTCCCTTCTTGGTGCTGAAACCCTGTGAGGTGCTATGGTGAGCCAACAGAGGCATCTAGAGGCCACTGCCTGTTACTGCAGAAGGTCAAAGCCCTGCAGACAATGGGGTAAAGCAGTAATTTTGATAAAGTAAATAACCCACCAAACAGTCTCTACATCGAGGTAAAAATTGTAAACGTTCATTATTCCTATATAGTCTAATAATTAGCCTAAATTGCGTGTGCAAAGCTTCCACAGCATTGTACATTTAACAACTGTTCTGTGTTCTCTTGCGCAGAGCTGCAAAGGGCCAAATCATGACACAAACCTTATCATAAACTATTTTGTGAAGAGGAAACGGCTGAAATCTGTAGCTTGTTTAACGCTGAATGGAGAAAAGGGAGAGAGACCAGATTATGTTCTCTTATGCTGCCTTGAGCACAGTTAGTTCCCCTGTCCAGTGGAAACTCTTAACACCAGTCTCTGATTAGGGACCACAGAACGATGTCTTTACCTAAGATTTTTCCACTTTAGACACGCACACACACGCGCGCGCACACACACACACACACACACACACACACACACACACACACACACACACACACACACACACACACACACACAGTGGTGGGAAAAGTAGTCCAATGTTTTACTTAAGTAAAAGTAGCAATACCACCATGTATAAATACTACAAGTGGTAATGTTATCATAATATAGCCTACTTATAGAACTCATTGTGCACAATGTCTTTTCTTTTCTTTACATGTCAAAGAATTCCGTAAATAGACAATATACAGGCTCGCCCATTACTGTATGAGTTAAGCTTATTGATTATTTTCCAATAACCAAAAAATATAATATAGGGCTTAAGTGGTTAATGTATGTTTTGTAATAATAATCTAAATCTGCAAAGTAACTAGTATCTAAAGCTGTCAAATCATTGTAGTGGAGTACAACCTACAACATTTGTCTCTGAAGTGTTTAGTGGTAGTGGAGTACGAGTAGAAGTAGAAGGTGAAAAAGAATGTGTCAAGTAAAGTAAAAGTACCTCAAGATTGTACTAGAGTACAGTACTAGAGTAAATGTACTGAGGATTTTTCCACTTTCATAAGAACACACACACACACACACACACACACACACACACACACACACACACACCACGCACACATGCACGCACCACGCACCACGCACCACGCACACGCGCACGCGCACACACACACACACACACACACACACACACACACACACACACACACACACACACACACACACACACACACACACACACACACACACACACACACACACACACGTGAAACTTTCCACCATTACCTACAGCACAGCATCTCTTGAATACATACACCTTCCATGGTGTTACTAGACTGTTGTTGAAAGATAAAGGGCTTTTGGGAAAGTATTTGGCTGACAATGACTTTGTGTAGCCAGTAATTTGGTAATTCAACATGATGTATGAGTTACATACTTACTCAAATGCGCCTTAATTATCTGTTGCCTGTGATATGTATTACTGAAGCAACAAAGGTACCAGGCACAAATATGATTATACTGTAAGGTAAGCTGGTGCTGTTTGTACTGTAGGCCTACAACCTGCTATAATGTTAGGTGTAATAGACAGATTTTTTTTAAACTATCACATTAAATATTTTGAGGATGAGAATGAGATATAGGTCTACTGCAGTCTGGATGTCCTAATTCAGGAGTCTAGTGCACTTTTGATGCAGACTATGGAGTGTACTATCTTCATTTGCTGAAATCCAACTGTCCTAATGCTTAAATGGAAATATCTGGTAGATACCTTAAAAAAAGAAAATTAAGTTAATCAACATGGCCAATGATGCCCCACAGCCACACTGTAATTTTGCAAATCTCAGTGGTGTAAAGTAATTAAGTACACATTTACTCAAGTACTGTACTTAAGTACAATTTTGAGGTACTTTTACTTTACTGTAGTATTTCCAATTTTCTGTAGGCCTACTTTTACTTCTACTACACTACATCTCAGAGGCAAATATTATACTTTTACTCCACTACAAATATTTGACAACTTTAGTTACTAGTTACTTTATAGATTTTGATTATTATTACCAAACATACTTTAACCACTTCCGCCCTATATACATTTCGGCCATTTGAAATCTACAAGCTCAGGCATTGTGAGCTTGTAGATCTGCTATTTTCAAAAGATTTGTATACATTTGAAAACTTGTGAAATGGGACATTCTGCTTAATGAGTACTTTCTACTTTTGGTACTTTAAGTACTTTTACTCAAGTACATTCTGATTATCGGACTTTAATTGTAACACAGTATTTCTAAGTTGCAGTATTGATACTTTTACTTAAGTAAAAAAAAAAAATGGAGTACTTTTTCCACCACTGGCAAATCTTGTAAGGACCCCTCGTTATGAAAGCGCTTGGGATAGTTGTTACTTGCCTGCCACCTGCTGTATGGCTGACGCAATTGCTCGTCTGAGGGAGTCCAATGAGAACTTGGCACAGGTCACAACCAACCCCGCTGGTTTGCCCCATGATCCATCCCTCACTCGGAACCAAGGAATTTCAAAGTTCTTATCTTGGCTCTTGCACGTTGCTTATCAGTGACTATTAACAAACAGCATTGTCTGCAAATAAGCCAAAGGCCAGAACTTTATACACGCGACTGTGGAGAGGAGGAGGAGGGGACGCGGTAGAAGCACTTAGTATAAAGCCATGGGTTGCACATGTGGGGGCCGCACACTGTCAGAAAGACATCTGAGAGGCTGATGTTCTTTGCGCTTTAGTTATTATTATATCTCAAAGGACGCTGATCCAGAGGCATGCAAGATTTTTGCTGGGTTTTTAGAACTTTTGAAAGGGATCAGCAACAACGCACGGATTATTCATTTTCTTGATCAATACCTTGTTTGTGGGAGCGACTGATTTAAAAGTGGAAAATGGATTTACGCATTTTATTTTCCATGTTGTCAGTGATGTGCTCTGGGGTTTTGCACACAGGTAAGTTCTAATAAGTAGGGCTTAAACTTTCATTTAACTATGTATTATTTGACACTGTCTCTACGAAATAGCTCAATACACATTATATATTAAGACCACTATAATTGAGAAAAATGCATGTAATGTCTATGTAGATATCCAACTTTATCAAAATATTTTAGCAATGGCAGATTAGTCATCTTTAATTTGTAAATGTTTTTTTAATTAATTATTTTTTCTTTTCTTTTCCCCCAGTCATCTCAGCTCCTGCTGCCTCCTCCACGGTCACTCCAGAGCACCATGTGAGGACCAAACGATGCTCTTGCGCCACGTTCCTCGACAAGGAGTGCGTCTACTTCTGCCACTTGGACATCATCTGGGTCAACACGCCAGAGTGAGTGAAGATCTATTAGGCTACTTTCTTTCTACAAGTTTATGGCTCGACGTTGTTCACAATCTCGACTCAAACTTTAGGGCTGTCACGATTATGACACTTTACGTGACGATTGATTAATTGTCCCACAAATAATTGCGATTAACACTTTAATTGTGTTTTTGTTGTTGACACTCTGGAACACATGGATAAAAATTACATTTGTGTTTGAAGTTGCACACGGCAGATATGACAAATATAGATATACAATTGTAATAACTTTATACTAAAAAAACATTAGTAGTGGAAATAGCCGATCTACAAGCTCGCGAGCTTGTAGATCTGCTATTTCCACTATTGATGACAATGTTTGAAAATATATCACCATTTTTCCATGGAAACGATTATGAGGATTATGCACAATGATTGCGATTATCTCAAATAACTGCGATTAGGTGATTGTGTAACAATTGTGACAGCCTGACTGACGTGACAGGACTACTCAAACTGATACTAATTTCTAATTTCTTCCCCCCATCAGACGCATCGTGTCCTATGGTCTGGGGAGCGCTCCGCGGAAGAGGCGCGCTGCTGTGGGGAGCCTGGTCACCAAGGTCACCAAGAAGGACCCGCCGCGCTGCAAGTGCGTCCGAGGGAATGACAACACTTGTGCAAACTTCTGTCTGATGGAAAATCGCCTCAGGTATACAGCACTACTACAGCTTGCGCTTATGTAATAATAACATATCGCACTTTATGTATAGTTTGAACTTGTCTAACACTTAACCACTTAAACCCCCCCATATGGGTAACCGGAGTCGCTCAGGGCTCAATACTAGTGTAATATTGGGGAAAGCTCAATCTGAAAATAGCCGATCGACAAGCTCACATGTTGTGAGCTTGTTGATCTGCTATTGTCTGCTATCTATCTGTTCGAGCCACTGCAAAGCAGTGTTGTTGAGTTCAGTCGGTAACCGATAGTGTAATAATACAATCCATCTTTCCATGCTCTCTCTTTTATCTATTTATTTGACATGTTGAAACTAGTTTTATAACTTTATCTCCTAAATATTTTTTAAATCTCCAAAATATTTTTGAAAACACGGGGAAATTAATTGAAATTGTACACCATTCTAATTATGTTCTTGTTGTGCACAGGTATAATACGTCGACAGACGAGGTGATCCTCTCAGCCCAGGGCGATGGCTGTGCTGAGATGCAGTGCAAACACAAGCTGGCAAGCAAAACGAGCAGGATTAAAAGGTAAGACAACCCATTCGGAGTGATGGTGGCAAATACCACAAGCATATTTGCAAAATAAATGTACACGATAATTATAACTTCATAGGTACAGGTCTTTAGTGGGACAAAACATCTCAGAGGCATCATTGTTTGTGCATGTATAATGAGCAGGCTGCAAGATGTCATGAGTTGATGTAGTGTCTTAGGGCCAAGAATTTAGGCATTACATCCCTCAAGCAAAGAATTCTAAATCATCATGTGAAAAAAAGAATAATAATTCTGAGACACTGTAAAGTGCTGGGATTTTATGGAATTTCCCAAAGTAAATTGTATCGCTTTCCCTCACAAAAGTGTCAAATTGATGTGGGGTAGTTGAGCCCTTCACTGGCACAACTGCTGTCATGTATCATCATGTCTTGAAATGAAACCCACTCCCAGGTTACGGCGCCAAGTGTCTGCTCTTTCTGACACATTGATAAATGGAAACATAAACTTCACATTGCTATATCAGGTTAAAACTGTACTGGACATGATACCTAGCATACCTTGGGTTCTGTCGAAATTGAATGACTGACAGCGTAGCTTTCTTTCTACACAATCAGGGCCGATCAGTGGTTTGAATTTGAGAATGCTGATTGTCTCTCCTTTCCTTGCCTTTCTACAGGGTGAACAGCAGTGATAAGAGAGCAACGTCAGCTGTAGCACTCGGGGCTGCTTTGAAGACTCGCCTGCTGCTGGAGAAGTGGAGGGTGAGGCAGCACCACAGGGCGAAAGCCAGGGAGGTAGAAAGCACAGCCTCCTAGGAAAGTAAGACAGATGATCTGCACACCTTCCCAGATAGAGAGGAACCTCCTCTCCGTACATCTGCCATTACTGAACCGTGTTCTGTACAGTGGTCCATCAGAAAAGGTATCCGATGTTGCGCGCAAGGCCGGCAAACAGGCTCTGCGACAGTGAAAAAGTCCATCTGCCACCGGACTTGGGTGCTCTCTGTTGGAAATATGAGGGGGAAAAGTCAGACCCAATATTGGGAGTTCAAGTGACTTTAATAGAGAGGAATTGACCCTTGTGGACTAAAATGGAACCATCAGTGATCATCTCAGGAGACATGATCATAAAAAAGTGTCTAGTCTATCACTTTACAGTGTCTTTCTTCGTATACCAAAAGACCATCAAATGGAACTTCACAACCAATGACATTGCTTTGCTGAAAGAATTAAGTTGTACAAAATTTAGTCCTCCATCCATCCCAGTATTAGTTGTGATTCCAATTTCAAAGTTCTGTTTTTGTCCAACATGCTGGTTGGATTAAAAAAACTTTAAAGCCTATCCAATACTGATCATGTGCCTTGTGGCACACTGTTATCTGTACAGTACAGTACAGTACAGTACAGTACAGTACAGTACAGTATAGTACAGTACAGTACAGTAGTGTAATAAGTACAGCCCTGTACTGTACTTATTACACTATAATAAGTACAGTACAGTACAGTACATTACAGTACAGTACAGTACAGTATACATTAATGTAGCAGACCATTCCATGTTTAGTCCGTTTTTTGCGACTATGTAATGGTTCTTGGGAGTTTTCTGTGATGTCTCTACATGTTGTATTGTAAATTAATGTTTCACTAAATATTTAATGTAAATTGTTTTTACTTTCTACTTTATTTATTCATGTTACACTTTGTACTTTATTGGTCATATTGGTCTATCATATCATGTTTTGTTCATGCTTTTGTCATTTCTATGAAATGTTGTGTCAACACATTGCCAAATTCTGGCAAAATTTTGCAAAAATAAATAGTGACGTACTTATTTAAATCATTTAACTCCCTCCTTGATTCTTTACAGACCATCCACTTGGAATAGACCATTAGCCTTAGAATAGAGACATCTCACATCAAAGCACAGTAAAGCGAGAGTGTCACGCACTAAAATAAAGCGAATCTACAAGCTCAAACACACCTGCGCACAACTAAGTGTGAATCAGGCTTAAGTGAGAGTTCACTGTCTTGTAATATAGAAATAAAGAAACTACAGCAGTGGAAAGAATCAACTTGAAAAAGCACAAACCTTCATTGCCACTGTGAACACATTGGTTTACCACAGGCAGGTCAGCTGTGAATAATGGGGGTCATTAATCATACCCATAAATAAAATCTTTTAAGTTCAGTGTTGAGAGAGAGAGCGAGAGAAAGAGTGAGAGTTGTGCAGACTAGAAAGGGATTATGCTGAAGCCAACCTAAGTGCAATACAAAAAACTAACCTCTGTCTTTCATCCCTGTGCCAAACCAAAATGTAAACACTGCAATTTCTTAAACAGGCGAAAATAGTGGGGTTGAATGATTACGTTTGCTTCAGTATAGGTGTCATATTTCAAAGGATCAACCAAGATATTATTCTTTTTTACAATGAAAGGCCTTGTAATGACAAGCAAAACTGTCAAACTGCCAGTCTGTCCCTTCCAATCTGCAACATCATGTTCTGCTGAAGTGCCAGCCAGCTCCAGTGAAGCCATAGACATTCTGAGGCCCCTCTTTTAACGGCCAGTTTTTGGCCTTTAGAAACCTGCCTCCCGTCCACTCTGAAGGTTAGATAAAGATAAAGGCTATTACTTGCAGTTGGTGTGACTTAATCATCACCCTTTACCAAGCCTTGGAGGGGGTTTGGGTGTCCCGTTTTGTCTTCCACAATGCACCACAGCCTCCTGTCACCTCTCCATATATACTATGTTACATCTTCCATGTCACCAAGCTGTTAAGTGTACTGCAGTTCATGCTTTGTCATACGAATGTGTCCAGTAAGGTGGCCATGCGATGACATACACTATAAAGGGCTTGATACACTTTGTTGCGTGCAGTGTGAGCTTGTAGATCAGCAATCTTAGGTGCACGACACCAGACCACAACTCAGAGGCGTAATTTCATAAAAAACTAGAGGGTGGCAAAAAGTGACCACTTAAGCCCGATTTCAAAAATTGCAAAAAATAGCTTATCTACAAGTTCACGACGAGATGCAATCAGCGTTATCCCTAATCTACCACAACGCATCGCATTGAGCTTGTAGATCGGCTATTTTTGCTATTTGCTATTTTTGGAAAAAAAAGAGAGAAAAAAAGAAAATCCCTGTATAATGATCTTCCAAAAATAGGGAGGCCAGTTTTAGTGTGATTAATGGATGTATGGTTGCAGAAAGAGCTTCTTCCTCCCTCTCTTTTACTTCATGAACCCTTCCTAGAAATTCAGTGACAGTTTGACAGACTTGAGTTTAGAAAAGTGGGAGAAGATTAAAAGTTATATTCAGATGATAAGATGATGATAACACATGCCAATTGAAATGATGGGTATTATCTGTATTTATATGAAACATTAAAATGTAATTTTAATTTAAACAACATCATGCAGTCCTGCATGATAATCAGGCTGAGCTCACCATGGAAAGCAAAGGATGAGAGGATAGGGATGAAGATGAGTCATGGCATTTCTTCTAAAAAACAGTTTTATAACATCGGGATGGTGGGAGAGGAGTGGTTGGGGGGGTTTACCTATGCAGTTATTATAGGCCTAACTTCAAAGAGGACAGTTCCTGAGCTGCATTTTTAACACACCAGGCAATTTTTAATCTTTTGCAGAGCAGGGATTACGACCTGCAGATTTGCCACATTTAAATCTCAGTTTTGCATACGATGCAAGTTGTAAAAATGAACTTACTCTCAGCTCAAGCTTTCATATCACGTTCATCCATGTCAGTCATCAAAAACCTGCTTGAACTGGCAACAGAACAACCAAATGATGCAAATGATCTAACCAGCCCACTTAGCAAACAAATCACACAGCAAAACATATGCCTCACCGACATACTCCCATGCTCTCCTAAGTATAAGTCCAATAACAATAGTGCTGTAATCACAGATCTATTGTTTTTTTCAAGATTAACCTCATGATATGTCTGCTTCAGCAGGCAGCTGAGAGAAACTGGAAAGCTGTGATGGATTGAATGGGATCACATAGAACAAAGGTGGTAAGCAGGATTTAAACTTTATGCATGCAAAGTCAAGTGCATGGTATTCCCTTGCCTGGAAATTTGATGATTCTGCCAGAGCAATATTTATTTGCTCTACACATTTGCGTATTAATCTGCCGATGCCAGGCTAGGAATTCCCCATTACTCACTGAACTACCATGATAGACATGTTCCTTCTGTTGACTGAGAGAGACCTGATGATACCTCCATCTCCTGGGACAGCAGAGGAAACGTTATGAAGTTGACAAGAAATGAAGTTTGATATGATCAAGATTTCCGTCCACAAATTGTTTTATAATCAGTAATGGGGAAGGTGATATGTGGATGCTGGAACAGATGACCCATTTTACAAATTCTGTCTCCCCTCAATAATCTTTTTCAGAAATATTGTTCTCTGTGGTTTATACAGTATATGAGAAAAGGTGATGCACAATGTGCTTTACCTTATGATAATTCTGACAATATCAAACAAGTCTCCGGCCAGGTCAGGTAGGTTATTATGGCCTCCTGGTGGTGCTATAATACGCCAATGTGAAAAGGGTGCCATTTATTCCTAGGCCGTGCACGGCAATCGGACACTGTATGCATGATTTGAGGCATTTTGTTCTAAAAATGTGTTTTGCTAAATTTGACCTGCTGGTGGCGCTATAACAGGCCAATGTTAAAAGGGTGGCATTTGTTCCTCAACGTAGTGAAAATGTGCATTCAAAGTTTCACCGTTTTACCGGCCTAATGGGAATGTGTGTGCAAAATTTCACGGAAATTGCATGCTGTGTTCATGATTTGAGGCATTTTGTTCGAAACGGAGCACTCCTGCAAAATTTGAGAGTACATTTTTGCCAATAAGGATGGAATATGAAAAATCTGAAATGAGCCGTTTCTTTTGATGACTATAGAGATACTGTGTACCGATTTGGGGGATTTTTGCAAATCGGCCTCCTGGTGGCGCTATAAAAGGCCCATGTGAAAAAATTGGAGCAGAGGTTCTGCTTTGGCATCCAGGGAGTGTGTGTGCACAGTTTTGCTGCGATCAAGCCAACATTGCCAGAGATTAGCTGTCCACAAAATGACAGAATGACACACACACACACACACACACACACACACACACACACACACACACACACACACACACACACACACACACACACACACACACACACACACACATGGACGGACGGACAGGGGGTAATGCCTTTCGGCCTGGCGGAGACAATAAACAAAGTTACATACACATCTTAGCAAAATTACAGTTGTCTTCTCAATCATTAAATGCCCTCGGTGACACACGTAATCTACGGCTATGGATGCATGATGTATTTGGACCACAATCTTGCAGAAGCATCACCTGAAGCAGGATTCTCCATGTACAGTATCTGGCCCCTGAAGAGGTTAACAACATGTGGACAGGCCCGGGGCCCGAGCACAATGGCACTCACCCCCTGAGCTATGCAGCTCTATGCACGGGACTCCCCAGAGACATTAGCGTTTGGCGTAAGTCATTAGTCTATTGAATAGGTCCAGTGCTAACATAATAGCCCATAACAGTGCGAGGAATCTCTTCAACTCGACAGGAATTCTCGGGCCCAGGAGCCAAACAATGGAACTCTGTGCATGAAAAGTCAGGGAGGGGTGTACAGGACTAAACCTCTGACGTTTGACCGACGCCCTGCGATACCTCCACACGCCCTGTTTTCCAGCGAACAGCCCAGCGGTGCCAACACATCTCACGAAACCCTGCTGTGGCTTAGAGTGGATTAATTACTGTACCTCATAGGCTGACTCACCCCAAGCCAAGGACTAGGCTGGACAGGTAAGCAGGAGCTATATGGACAGGAGAGACCTGTGTCTAAAAGTTGAAAAGCTTGCTGAAAATCAGTTATTTTAGGCGAACAGAAAGTTAGAATGATAACTTTTATGAGTGAATTTTGTGATTGTGTCCTCACACCTGAGCCAATGCGATGACACACTTCCACACGTTTTGATTATGGGAATCTGTGCAGGTGTCTTTCAGCACTCTGTCTGCCTGTAATCCCATTCTAAGCACCACCCCGCCTTGCCACTCTTACTGCCTTCAGTCGTCTGAGTTCAAGAACACAACACATACCATGCCTTGTGGGAGAGAATCCCCAACACATTCTGATATGATGGATGACGTACATGTGTGCGACAGTGACAATGTGAGTTCTCAGTTTAAGTTGTGTCACTACAGTAACTGAGCTCATGTGCTTTCAGCATTTCACTCAATTTTACTAGAGCTTCATATCTAAGAACAGATCTTGGCATCCACATGTTCATGTGCACACTTAAAGGTAAGGGAATGTTCAGAATGTATGGAATTATAAACTATGGGTCCTGTAATGGACTAAAGCATGTTGATACCCATTCAGTCACATCATGAATTCATGCAGATGATAAAAAACTGGGTTATATATATACAGTGTACATCTCAAAGCATCCATCAATTCTGCAACGAAAGGAACATGTTTGTTTTAGTGTTGCTCTTGGAGAGTTCCAGATGCAATTATTTACCCTCTCTAACCCTCTTCATCAATGTCAAACAAAACCTCTGCCTATACCCAGAGGTGCAGAAGATAGTACTGATAAATATGTCTTCCATTTTATTGAAAAGGTTCTCCTCTAGCTATCCATCCACCTACCTACCTACCTACCTACCTACCTACCTACCTACCTACCTACCTACCTACTGTACCTACCTACTGTACCTACCTACCTACCTACCTACCTACCTACCTACCTACCTACCTACCTACCTACTGTACCTACCTACTGTACCTACCTACCTACCTACCTACCTACCTACCTACCTACCTACCTACCTACTGTACCTACCTACCTACCTACCTACCTACCTACCTACCTACCTACCTACTGTACCTACCTACCTACCTACCTACCTACCTACCTACCTACCTACCTACCTACCTACCTACCTACCTACCTACCTACCTACCTACTGTACCTACCTACCTACCTACCTACCTACCTACCTACCTACCTACCTACCTACCTACCTACCTACCTACCTACCTACTGTACCTACCTACCTACCTACTGTACCTACCTACCTACCTACCTACCTACCTACCTACCTACCTACCTACCTACCTACCTACCTACCTACCTACCTACCTACCTACCTACTGTACCTACCTACCTACCTACCTACCTACCTACCTACCTACCTACCTACCGTACCTACCTACCTACTGTACCTACCTACCTACCTACCTACCTACCTACCTACCTACCTACCTACCTACCTACCTACTGTACCTACCTACCTACCTACCTACCTACCTACCTACCTACCTACCTACCTACCTACCTACCTACCTACCTACCTACCTACCTACTGTACCTACCTACCTACCTACCTACCTACCTACCTACCTACCTACCTACCTACTGTACCTACCTACCTACCTACCTACCTACCTACCTACCTACTGTACCTACCTACCTACCTACCTACCTACCTACCTACCTACATTACATTACATTACAGTCATTTAGCAGACGCTTTTATCCAAAGCGACTTACAATAAGTGTATTCAACATAGGTAGGGAACGAAAACTACTAATCACCAGAAGTCTTTAGTGCATTTTCTGCAAAAACAAGCAACCAAGAGTATACCTAGCGCTAAGGTAAAAGTGCAATATATCAGCTACCTATTTCCTTAAACAGATGAGACAAAATAGCTAAATCAAATGAGCATGAGCTAAAACAAATAAGTGTATCGACTAAACAAGATCCAATAAACAATCCAATAATCCAATAAACAATACAGCAATAGAAAACAAGCGTTCGTACAACTAGTTAACAACAAGTAGGTCAGGCAGAGAGGAAGGGTAGTGTTTCCTGAAGAGGTGAGTTTTCAGCCTGCGGCGAAATATGGGCAGTGACTCTGCTGTCCTAACATCAGTGGGAAGTTCATTCCACCACTGTGGGGCCAGAACAGAAAAGAGTCGTGACCGTGTGGATCGGCCAGAAGGACCCTTGAGTGACGAGGCAATCAGTCGCCCCGAGGTGGCAGACCGAAGTGGTCGGGCAGGGGTGTAGGCATCGACCATAGCCCGGAGGTAGGAAGGAGCTGTTCCTTTCACTGCCCTATAGGCTAGCACCAGGGTTTTGAACTGGATGCGAGCCGCTACGGGGAGCCAGTGTAGAGAGCGGAGAAGGATGGTTGTGTGGGAGAACTTGGGGCGGTTGAACACCAGACGAGCCGCAGCTTTCTGAACAACCTACCTACCTACCTACCTACCTACCTACCTACCTACCTACCTACCTACCTACTGTACCTACCTACTGTACCTACCTACTGTACCTACCTACCTACCTACCTACCTACCTACCTACTGTACCTACCTACTGTACCTACCTACCTACCTACCTACTGTACCTACTGTACCTACCTACCTACCTACCTACCTACCTACCTACCTACCTACCTACCTACCTACCTACCTACCTACCCACCCATCCATCCATCCATCCATCCATCTTTCACTCGGCTGGCATACATGCAGTGGGTCACAGAGGACACAGAAGGACAGAAAAAAGAACAACGTTGAAACAACCTTTAAGAAGACAGTTGAAAAGGAGGTTGAGAGTGTGCTAGATGATCTCATCGGGCTCTTCAGTGGCATGCTCATGAAATTCAAACACCATGCATAGGCCTACAACATCCGACGACGGTACTGGAGCAGCAGTGGTTCAGGAGGTAGTGCAACTGCTTGGGAATCGAAAGGTTCCCGGACCGATCCCCTGCTCCTGTGTCCTTGAACAAGACACTTAACCCCCAACTGCCGCTGATGAGCAGATTGGTGCCTTGCATTGTTTCCTCCACCTCCTCAATGTGTGTGAGAATGGGTGAATGTAATGCACATTGTAAAGCGCTTTGGAAAAGGTACTATATAAATGCACGATAGTACAGATACTGCAGGGAACTGAAGAGGAACATGGCTGAGAATGAATGCATCATACATATGGACTTCTCTCACAATTACACGGGTAACATATATCTCAGGTCCAGGCAGCGCACTGTGGTACATCACATGTGTAAGCAATGCTGCACACTGTAACATTCACTCATTATTCACACACTGACGGTGAAAGAAACCATGCAAGGCACCAACCTACTCATCAGGGGCCTGATCCTCAAAAGGTGAATTAGAGCTAAAGCCTGGCTTTTCCACCTATCCTGGCTTAATTTAGCCAGGATTAGAGCTGAGTCGGTTCCTCAAAAGGTGAATTATCTTGAAGATTAGTTTAGCCAGTTCACCCTGGCTAAGTTTAGCGTTATCCGATTCCTCAAAAGAGAATTGAAGCAAGCCTAGCTTAGTTACCATGGCAATTTAGCTGTGAAGTTAGCCTGGTCAGGAGCAGGCTAACAGCCAAGCTTACTTAATCCAGTGCCTTGTTCTTCAAGTTTTTCCACAGTTAATTCAAAACATGTGTTTGTATATGGACTCATTTTAATGACCCTGCATTCAAATAAAATGAAATAAATACAATAAGATATAATCAAATTAATTACTGAAATAGTGTGTGACCATGAATCATAATCATAATTGTTTCACAATGACTCATGTGATATGTAATTGTCACTCTGTTATAGTTAACACTATAGTTCATCTTGTTGTTAGATGTTTGATAATATATTACATTTTTTTTTAAATATTATAAAAAATGTCTGACACATACATACACACACATATACCCGTAACTAATATTTTTTATATTTATTTATATATTTATATATATACACACACACACACACACTGTGTGTGCTTGCAATACTTTGCCATGCTTTCTCCCTGGATCTATTTATTGCGGTCGCGTTTCCTTTCTTGCTTAAATACATTTTACTTCCTTGTATGATTTCATGAGCTGCTGCAGTGCTGCTATTCAGCCACAGAGAAGAACGCTGCTCTGGTTTTGGACTCCGTGATTGGTCAAGTTCAAGGAATCTGCGCTCGAGTTCATGGTCTTTTATAGAAATACGTCGCTGGCGAATCGCCGCCCATTCAGCCTGGCTTCATTATCCTGGCTGGACACAGCCTGGCTTGACATAGCCTAGTTCGACAAAGTTGCTCCTTTTCAGCCTGGCTTGGCGTCTGAGGAACGGAATAAACGAGGCTTTTCGGACCCGACTTTGTCAAGCCTGGATTTGGCTTAAGGCCAGGCTTTTTTAATTCACCTTTTGAGGAACAGGCCCCTGGAGCAGTTAGAGGTTCAGCATCTTGCTCAAGGACCAACATGCAGCCAGGAGGAACTGGGGATCGAAACGTGAACCTTCCGATATGTCCTTGTTTGAACCATATTAATCTAATATTACATTAAAATTAAAAATTTAAATAGGAATGCTTACCAAAACTTAAAGTATGCAAAACATTACTTTTCCTACATCAATGAAATCCATAACGTCAGTCCTGTCACAACACCTTCAGTCCTGTCACCACACCGTCAGTCCTGTCACACAGGATAGTATGATATAAAATGGATCATTTAAGAAGCTATTGATGAATTCATCTGTTGAACTGTGTATATAAAGGTGGGTTTATGTCTTCTGTCTATTATGTTTTTGTAAAGATATCCTATGTGAAGGTAGTTTTTTTCACAACTATATGAGTGTCTGGTGGTTATTTGTGTTTACATAAATGCATATGATTGAAATATTGATTATATCTCTTATACGAATTATAAAACCATATTAATTACAATCATGGACAGGGTGATGAATAAGAAATTTGTATTTAAGAAATTCCTTAGGAAACGATTCTAACATACACATTTGTCTGTGACAGGGCCTGACATTTAAGGGGTGAAATGTGTATAAAAACATTTATTATATAAAAACATACTGATGGCATGAAATGCATTTCTCATAGTTCAACATGTCCTCTATATGACAACATTTTCAGATTCAAGAATAAGATAATTGTTTCTGCACAATTTTTAGGAGTGGAAATGTACATTTCTGGTACAATATCTCCACTACATGAACGAGCGAAAAGGGTTTCGATTAATGGGCTCGACTCACGGCGGGCTTGCTCATGGAGGTACGCTACTGCGCATGCTAGGGGGCCCCAAGTCGTCATCAAAACAGTGTGCCCAACCTGAAAGGTGGTGGTAGTATGTGTTGGGTGAGCAACTTCATTCAAATGAATGGGTGGGGATTTCCAGTACCCACTTTAGATAATATATATATATAAAATATATTTTTTTAATTTTATTATTATTATTTAAGTACAATAGTGCAATAAAAGTACTATAGTGCAATCCTACCTAATCACCAGCAGGCTTCTGAGCCAGTGCTCGCGCAGCCTGGCCGTGACCCGGTAACAGCTCTTCACTGTTACTAATTACTATCCTTGATACTGAGTATCAAGTTTGCCAAAATCATTGATTTTCAACAGAAAAAGGTGACGTGATGCATTCAACAAAGTATAAATTAGCCATTTATTTTCCAAAGATTGAGGTAAAATGCTTAGGAAAGTGTCTGACAGTCATGCATGGCAACACTTGGTGGTAAGAGCTCCTGAGTTGCTGTTTGCTTTGCCCTCCTTTGTCAGCGTGTTTGTTTACATTGCTAGGCAGGTGGAGATTAAGCTTCAAGATCTTTCATTCTCTCTCTCGCTCCATCTTTATTTATCTTTCTCTCTCTCTTTCTGTTTCATTGCGTGATACATTATCTGCATATTCCTTTTTAAATGTTCTATCTTTCCGTCAGCTTTTTTTCTGCTGGGGGCTAAGAAGGTAAAGATTGGCACTGTATTTGTAAAAGAGGCCAATCATTAACAAAGTGCAACATACTTTCTCTTTTAAGCTATAGATATGTTGGTGTCAACTCCCAAATGCTTGTGCAAGTAAACAGTCTTCCCTGATGACAATTAGTGTGATGGGAATCTCATACTGTAGTTAATCAATAATCAAATGATTGCTATATGGTCTAGCGATCAGCATCCCACAACTAACGCAGAACACTATGAAAGCACCGAACCAGTCAGTGAAGTACTAACTGTAATAGTGGAAGGTATAACAGTGAATAGAATTCAATAGAGTCCAAATTATAATTGCAGCTTCATGGTCATTATGTCCACTAGTAACCCCAAGCATGAATATCCAGATCATAATGAGGGCCTTGAACTGTGCACATGTGCACGCTCTCCTCCATCAT
>NC_137613.1:42388761-42471261 GCF_963280865.1 Gymnoscopelus braueri
TATCTCTTCAACCCTAAGGGTGAGAGTAGTTTGATTAAATAAAAATAAAAAAAAAGTTTTTATGTTATAGATGGGATCAAAGCTGCTCTTGCCTTCTTGGTTAATCTTGCACATGTTAAAAATGAGGTTGCGATGTTTTTCAAAGCTTAAGGTGTTTTACTAAATATAATGATTACAGTGCAGTCAATAATGATTAGAGTGCAGTGTACATGTACACAGTGTGTATGATGTGGCTGGCTGGTGTTTACTGTATGTGTGGGCAGGGTTGTCAGTTTTTTTGTTTTCATCACACTGGACTATTTTGGAATTCTTTCCGGCGGGGGAAATTAAAACTAGTTGCGTTTTTTGTCTAGTTTAAAAGACAATGCTATTACAATCCGTACAATGATCTTCATCACATAACTAAGATAGAAGGATAATGGGTTATTCACTGGGTGAAAAAGAAAGGTAGTTTCATACAGATAGCACAAGGGAGGGGCGCGCACGAGCGCATGCACACGCACACACCTACACTTGTTTTAATCTGAAAACTCTCTATATATAATCATGTAGGTTTTAAAACTGGGTGGCATAATGTACTAATTTAGAATTTTGGTGGCTTCTATATAGTGTTCTATGACGTTTCTCTCTTAACTGGCTGGTGTAAGAAATTCCTGCACTGAAATCCGTCGGGCCGGTGTCCTATAAGGCCTGGAGAATACAGATGATCCAGGGCAGGGGTTATGGGTGGGTTGCCTGTGAAATTGAGCAGAAAAGGATGCGGCGGCCACCTGCTCTTTTTGTTTCGGGGTAACTTACTGATAGAAGACAACTACACATAAAGCACCTTCTCATCTCTTGGCCTCTGATACCCTACCTGATCCACTCAGGGGTCCTGAACCCGGGCCTTTACGAGGGCTATTCGGGGCACACCATTCAGGCAGAGATGACCTTCCCCACATGGGGACAGACCTAAAGGGATAGAGGGAGGGACTGGGGGGGCACGAGGCCGAGGGGTCATCCTTACCCTCCCCTGCTTTGAAAGGCTTGCACTGGTCAACATTTTCCTTTGCTGAGAATTATTGAGTAAATGTGGGGGAGCAACAACTGTGCCTTTCTTTTTGTCTCCGCCAGGCCGAAAGGCATGGCGAGAGAGTATGTTTTACCCTCCGTCCGTGTGTGTGTCCGTGTGTGTGTCCGTGTGTGTGTGTGTCCGTCCTTGTCTGCGACCAGCTAATCTCCGCCACCGTTGGCCCGGTCGCTGTGAAACTGCACACACACACTCCCTGGATGTCCCAGCAGAACCTCTGCCCCACATTTTTCAGATCAGGCTGTCATAGCGCCACCATGAGGCCGACTTTTGCAAAACACATTTTTGGATATGACTCCTACAGATTTTCTCCAAAAAACACGCAAATCAGTACACAGTATCTCTGTAGTCATGTGATCATCACGGATCTGTCCGATTTACCAGATTCCATCCTGATTGGCTAAGATTGGCTCCCAAAGTTTGCAGGATTGGATCATTTTGAACACAATGCCTCAAATCATGAACGAAGCATGCGATTTCCGTGACATTTTCCACGTAGATTCCCACTTGGCCCAGGAAGAAATGCCACTTGAAAACTTTCCTAACAGCCTCATGGTGGCGCTATAATAGGCCGATTCACGTTTTTCCCTATAACTGCACCGATCTGCGTGAAACTTTGCACGCACACTCCCCAGAGGCCAAGGAAAAACATCTGCCCTGCATTTTTCACATCTGATTTTTATAGCGCCACCATGAGGCCGACTTTTGCAAAACACATTATTGGATATTACTCCTACAGATTTTCTCCAAAAAACACGCAAATCGGTACACAGTATCTCTATAGTCATGTGATCAACACGGATCTGTCTGATTTAGCAGATTCCATCCTGATTGGCTAAGATTGGCTCCCAAAATGTGTAGGATTGCTTCATTTTTAACACAATGCCTCAAATCATGAACGAAGCATGCGATTTCCGTGAAATTTTCCACGTAGATTCCCACTTGCCCCAGGAAGAAATGCCACCCTTTTCACATTGGCCTGTTATAGCGCCACCACCAGATCTAATTTAGCAAAACACATTTTTGGAACAAAATGCATCAAAGTGTTCGATTGCCGTGAAAGGCCTAAGAATAAATGGCACCCTTTTCACATTGGCCACCAGGAGGCACAATAACGTACCTGACCTGGCGGAGACTTGTGCTCCGAGGAGCACTTTTTCTAGTTCTCCCTAATTTTGTCTTTGAATTCTCCATGTGCATATTGTGCTCCCTGACGCTGAGTCATCAGTCACTTATTTTCACCCGACAGTGAGGAGTTTCACCAGGAGGGTGTACGGTGAACTGAGATCCCCTCCCTGCCGACCATCCAGCTGGGGTCACTAATGCACCGATAACGACATGATCCCTCATCGGTTTCCCACCTGCGAATACTGACAAATTGTGTTTGTTGGAGAGCTAGTCAAGCTGGAGGCACCACTGCCGGGAATTGAACCATGGTCTCTGTAGCGGCGCCCAAGTGTTTTACTGCCACCCAGATGCCCCAATGGATTTTTATGGCATATTCTGTTTAAGCTTTAGGGAAACATTATGTAACTAAGTAGATTGAAAAAATAAATTTGACAAGGGGTTGAAATAGACCATATATGCAGACCATGAATGTACTGTAAATAGGAAGTTAAATTGTTAGCATTTTGAAAGTGTTCATTTTGGTATATGGAAAACGTATTAAAATACAGTATATTAACTCATGTTTTGGTTCTGTGGTTTTTATGAAACAAAATATTGACAATAATGGATGTTATCACATACGCAGCCATTACTTGCCCTGAAGGGGTGATAAAAGGAGACAATGATTGAAATAAGATTGGGCCGATTGGTCGGCTGCCATATCAGCCCTAGGGTTGTTAGTAACACAAGCTCATCATGCTCTGAACTGTCACCACAAATTACCTCTCTGCAGAAGAAACTTAAGTCTGAATTAAATTTATTTGTGTGCCGGTGTTGTGTACCGAAAATGGCAGATCTAAATCCAACTCTACTAGTAATGGTGAGGCCGCAACAAGCACCTGCCAACTCCCTCCTCACTTTATTGGGAAATCCCATTGGGATTACCATTTCATTAACCAGGCAATTCTTTGTTGACAGAAAGAGAAACCTACCCAGAAAGAATGGCAGTAATCTTGATTAATTTATTCAATTTAAAGTGTTGATCAAATGCTACAGTATTGTTTTTCATTGTCTTTGTAATAAATAAGGCTATGTTAACTAATTAACGCCTGACATTCGTCGTTGCCACAGTTTATCCAACCGAGGGATGGCATGTCAGCCCAAGCTGATACAGCTCGATATTAGATAATCTCTCAAAACAGATTCTGCTAACAGCAGAATCTGTCATTACCACTTCCTTAAACATGTAATGTTGTTGTTAGTAGGAATAAATGGTAAATGGTGCATTTATATAGCACCTTTATCCAAGGAGCTTTACAATGATTGTGCATTACATTCACCCATTCACCCACACACACACACATTCATACACCGATGGCGGAGGAAACCATGCAAGGCACCAACCTGCTTATCGGGTGCAATTAGGGGTTGAGTGTCTTAAGAAGTGGACTAAGAAAGGGGAGGAGCCAAACCGAATTCCTGTCTCTACACAAAAAAGGAGGTGGTGCACCCAGAGGCAAAAACAAAGGGTGAAAAAAGCCCATTTGATCATCTAAATGTAAGAAAACAGAGTTCCAATAGAAATTGTAACTGTTGTTCCTCAACAGCTTGTAAATGCAAAGCATAATGTTTCATCTCATTTTAGTTGTCCTCCACAATGGCTGCATTTCTTTTTTGTACTTACAGTACCTAAAAGCCTGTCGATAAGACACTAAAACATGTTCGTACAGCTGTCAGTTGTGGTAATTATAGCAATTATAACATTAAGTTGCACAGCATAAAATTGCAAGGTTGGGGAAATTCTATTCTTAAATAACCGAAAAATAACATCTTAATCCTATTCAGAATGAGCGTCACCTTTTTTTTTGCAGATTCTACTGTCATTGTTTTGTCCAGTTTGTGTGACATTACATAAAGCAGACTGTTTTCTTCTGTCGGAGGGTGTTTGTTCATTGATAACAGTAA
The DNA here is from genome assembly GCF_963280865.1 of Gymnoscopelus braueri. Lineage (NCBI taxonomy): Eukaryota > Metazoa > Chordata > Actinopteri > Myctophiformes > Myctophidae > Gymnoscopelus > Gymnoscopelus braueri. The sequence goes on from NC_137613.1 coordinate 42,392,903, forward strand.
AAACCAGCACTGTTCATTGTCTTCCTTTCAGTCACTGTGTTTTTGAGGGCGATGTAGAGGACAACAAATCAACATATCTGACATCTCAGTGTGGTGTCTTATACAGAAAGGCTGGTAAAACATCTATTTATTAAAGCCATCTACACTACAGTATTGTACATCTTTGTGTGGAGATGCAGCCATTAAAATATCATGGATGATCTTCATATTTATTTTTCACAAAAACTTTAAGGAACTAGCTGGGTTTGCAACCTGCTGGACCGTGCCATAAAATGCCTGATTATGCTGGGCTATACAGTCCATTTTATTTCTGTACTGTAATTTAACTGGACCTCCTGAACTCTCCTTGGCTAAGCAGTCAATTTCATTTGTGTACAAATTGCGCTAATTTAACCGGGTTATTTTAAATTACAACGTAAGGAACACTCTTAAAGCACTGGTGTCTGTGGCACGGATTTTCAGCAGTCTTGCCCTGCGTTGCAGGCCATTTCTCTGTATAGCCTCTCTGTGTTTCTCTGCTGGACACTCTAGACTCCTAACAGGGCAATATAATTGCCATTGTCTTCAAACAGTGTGAGGCCTAATAGTCTCCCCTGACCCCCATGTCCACCTTTCAGGCCTCACGGGTCATCACACCCTTGCCCTACAGAGGCATGAAAATCTGGGGGGGCAAGGACCACCGTCAACGCAGCAGAGAGAATTCCACTTGGGTTGTTGGGAAATGATGAGGAGCAAATGTGCCCCAGACTCCCTGTAGTGATAGTGATTCATCCAGTCAGGTTTATTCACAGCAGTAAACTTTCTACTGCAGTTGAATGAATGTGATAAAAGTCACCTTCTCTTCTTCATACACTGTCTCTCCTCTTCTGATTCGGTCGGAGCGGAAATAACTTTCCGTCATCAGGCGGCCAGAACTATAGACAACATAAACATCCACGAGCAACATGGCGAGACACAGGGCAAGGGGCCTGTGGGCAACAGCTCCAATTAAGATGTAATGGACTTATTGATTGATGGGGTGATGAGACCCAGTGTCTATTTCATGCTGAGATTTCGAGCTGAGGTGTCACACCCTTCCAAACTAAGACTAATAAAATAATTTAGAAAAAATGAAGAGACAGATCTTCCCCTGACTTTTTAATAATAATAATTATTATTATTACTATTATCATCATTATTATTATCATTATTATTATTATTATTAGTGATTTTGTTTCTTTGGAAGTCGAATGATTGACGAATACAAATATATGGACTTGTAATTGTGTAATCATGTTTCTGTTTCCATTTGCTGGGTGTAAAAGAAAAAAGAAAATGTAAAGATTGTACAATGAAATGAAGGAATTGCAATAAAAGTATAAAAAAACAAAAACAAATATTGAGATGTAATGATATAAAACAGATATGTGTATCAGGGTGTTTAGTTTAGTGGCCACATGTTGGCAGTGAATACACAACAGATGATTTTAATTCATGGTCATACAATAAAAAAAAAATACATAAGTGGCCTGCTGACCAAGAGTTTGACAAAGCCCCGCCGTTTAATTATAAAAGGAAAACATGATAGAATAAACAATTACTTTGGTCAAACATATCACAAGATTTCCCCCCGAAGAATGTGACACCATTATGGGTTTGGAATTCCAAGATTGTAAAAGGGGAACGGAGTTGTATTGTCCGTCTCAGTGAGTGGAAGTGATAGTGGCATTGTGACACATTTATCAGAACGTGGGTCTTATTTGTTTAACTGAGTGCATCCTGTCTCAACACGTTGCTCCCATTCAGTCCTGTTATGGTCTGCAGTCTGCTGTCCGTGGCCTGGCCCGCTGGCTTTTATCTCCTAAGTAAAACACCTCGTATCAACCCCTATGGTCACTGCAATGCAGACATCCGGACAAATTAACGTAAATTTCCCTTTCATGCTCACTTGCCAAGAAGTACAGAGGAGAGGACACAATATGGCTATCTATGATTGTGAGGGAGGCCTGCAGACACACAACCTTTTTTTCCTCCCTCTCTGTGACTCATTTATCTGCCACAGAATGTGCATTGCCAGGATGACAGCAACATGATGAAAGGGTCGGTTGTGACCAACGGGATGAAAACACAGCATGATTGATCTTGGCAGCCTTAACAAGGCATTTGGTGACCTAAAGAAAAAGTATTATTGTTTTTTTTAAGTCTCCGTTTTTTAGGAGCCGCAATTTGGCCAAAATAAAAACAGTCACCTTTGCAAAGACATTCTCTCTGAGGAATGCCTTAGCATACCAATGTATAGCTTCACCTGAGTGATTTGTGTTGTTTTGAGAGGGGCAGGAAAGGAAAGAAGAATGGTGCTGTGATAGTATTATGGTAGTAGTGGAAGACGGGTGGCTAAGTGGAAGTGCTTTAGATACACATCTTCCTGACTCTGTACACAAACAACCACAGATGAATTGGTCAAAAGCACATATGCACTATATTGAGAAGTGTTAAGTCTAAAGGTCCTTACACACGGGGCGATTTTTTTCATGCGAATAATAAAAAAAATTTCAAAACCTTATAAAGACAATGCAAGCTTCCACACCCGTTTCGCGGAGCGAAAAAAGCGCCTTTTAATTGTTCGGAACGAGTCCGAATTTTGCGTATATTCGCATATTCGCCGGTGTGTGACCGCCTTAAGACTAAGTCTAAAACTAAGAGTTTTCCGACTGTAGTTCTTGCATTCATTTCAAGTTATTTAATAGAAGACTATTCATTTATTATTTCTATTTTCTATTTGTATTAGTTAAATATATCTCTGCTGTCGGGCAGAAACCAGCTATCCACAATATAAACTTTTTAGAAAAAAAAAAAAAAAAAGAAACACGTTTTTAGAACAACACAATACTGCCTCATCAAAGTTGGTACAGTGACTTTATACAGTGCATTGTCAGATACTTGAATGTGTCCTTATATTATCATCACTTTACCCAAATACAGCTCAAGTGGAGTTAGGAGCTTTTTTGACCATTAATGACTTCGTCATTCTAATCAATGGCGGAAAAAAACAGCTATCTCCAAAGTTGGAGTTGGGTGGTTTGCCCAACAGTTTTGAGGATCCAATGGAGTAAGGAGGTTTAGTCAGAATCACTTTTTACTACTTGTCATCGGTTCAATATTTGTAAAACCCTCACAGAGACGTAAAGGGTGTTCAATAGCACTGATTTATAAAAAAAAGGAAAAAAAAGAAAGTGTAGATTGTTTTTTTTTGTCCGACAGCGACGATATATTTCTTCTGGCTGCTGTAACAATGCAGTTTCCCACCTGGGATCGATAAAGTACCTACTGAACCTACCCTAAACACCTGCCATCAATAAACATTTTTGCTCCAATCATCATGATCTTGTTCTGGTATTTTGTCATTTATTTTGGTCTTAAAGATGGGATTAGGATAGAACTTTTCTCCATACAAAATATTTTGAACCCTATTCCTCAGACTGACCTCATTGTATTTGATCCTCTCCGCTTGTTAGCCACTGAACCTGAAATGAGCACCTTAGCTGAAAGGACACCAGTGACAAAGACTAAGAGAAAGAGGGGGAAGGTGTGAGCAAAAGAAAGGTTATAATGTTAAGTACCACCGTAGGGTGGAAAAACTACAAAGGAACAGGGCTTATAGATTATCATATAAAAACCATGAGCAACCACGTGTGACTGGTTAGACATTTCCTTAATATCATAAGTATTGTACATTTCGGTCCAAAACATCAAATTGTAAGCTTCCTAGTAGGCTGTGTAACACTGTACTTTACAGGTTTACAAGTACAGTATGCCTCCTGTATGTGTCCATAACGGCAACTGGATTTATGGAGTCAAATCATGTTCTGGTGTTTATAAACCAATGTCATAGCACAATAAGCACATTAGTGTCTACTTACCTGGACTAACACGTTCAGGACTACTGGGTTAGTGATACATACAGTACTACACCAGTATCCCTTTATTATGTTCTTAAGTAGTCAGTCAGAATGTCAACATGTCTTTAGATTACCCTGGATTAGTTCTCATCCCAATTATGAGAAAAGCGGAAAGGGTGCTAGGGATATAGTGGCATTATCAAGGTTAATCCCCTTTATTGTGGGTTCTTGAGGTCTGTATAAGCTTAATGACAACATTCAAAATGTTGGGATCTTGGGGAGCAGTACAGGAAGATGCATACTGCATAATAACAACATTTTACCCGTAAACTGCATATGAGCTCTTATCCAAAATGCTGTCGGAATGCAAACATATTAAGAAAATATTTAAACAGAACATGCTTTTCTGATTTAACCAACAGAGACTGTCTACTAAATCATGCTGTGTTCACCACAATGATCCAAACCTAGAGTCATGCTACCCTTCCCCTGAAAAAAGCTAAATGCACAATCATAACAGATGCAAAAGGTAACACATAATGTCTCTGCAGGATGTGTAATCAATCAGTTCCACCAAGTTAATTCACCCATCTTAGACTATAGCTCATCGTTCAAGTGGTTTGACTCCATGAATAGGGGACTGATGGGGAGTTTGTTGGATGAAGTTCACCTGGTTTTCTGTTGCTACCATCACTGTTGATATCGTGTGTTTATTAGATACAAGGTGGCAATTAGTATACTGTACAGCACATCCATATCAAGCTTGAAGTGTCGTTCCCTTGATATCATCTCACACTTGAGATGTTTTTTTAATCTGTCTACTTTTTGTTACAGTTGGGTCATGTGTGCACTTCATTTCATCAGTTGTGACATCTCCTGAAGAGATTATAACACACGACGACTTAATTTAGACATTTGTTATTATTACTGTTTTTCTATGCAGGCAAGCCTTCAAAAAACATTGCTATCCACATTCCTCATCTGTGTCTGATGGTGCTGTCAGCAGTGGCACTCTCTCCTCCCTTCACTTGCGTCGGTAACGAGCTCCAGCAAAGCCTGGCTAAGCGTGAAAAATGTGGGCAAAGTGCTGGCTTCCTTGTCTTGTCTGTGGAAATGAGGCCAAAATCTCTATCCTAATTCCTGAGCGGTATCCCTGGGAGACCCCTGGAAACCACACCAAGGATCAAAGCCGGGGCCTAAAGGTCACAGGGTTCAGGGCTCCAGTGGGCACAGTAAATCCATCAAAGCTACTGCTATAGCGACACACATGGACACTTAATAATCTTTATAGTTTGCCCGTTGTCCCTCAACCAGATTTCACTTCTGAGGGGATCACAGTGCACATGCCAATGACTGCCATAATGTGTTTCCACGAACAATGAGGTCACCCCAGTCTTCAACCCAAGTCTGAGCCCCAGAGCATCTCTCAGTCACGCTAATCCCAAAGCCGTGAGCCTGCAGCGCTGCACGCCACCTGACAGATACATGCCTGAAACTCTCTTAACTGCTCCATTACCTTTGCCGCCACGGGCCACGGGCATCGACAGACAGCTTCTTACTGCGGTAATCCTCCTACTGATGATGGGTTCAGGATGATGAGAAGGGGAAGGGGGTGAGGGGGTTGAGGAAGGGGATGGCAATGGGGGGTGAGAAGGTTTAGGGTGAAAGCCACCAGCAATGGTTAGTGGCAGTAGGAATGATCAATGCCCCCTAGACCCTGATTCAGGCTTCCTACCGGTTTGCCCATGGTCCGCCCCATTATACGTGTCAAAGTGTCCCTGAGCACGACACATAACCCCTAAAAGCTCCCCCTGCATCTGCAGGATTAATAACGGATCAGAACTGAGAATAAAAACTGGAACTGGAACTGGAATAAAAAGTGAAGGAATGAGAGAAAGAGGCCTACTCTGCAGACTGGAACTAAATGAGAATTAATTTGAGCTGTGTGACTGATTGGGGTGTGTGTACTAGCGAGACCCAAAACAACTGGTGGGGTCTGATTAGACCCACCTGGTGACATTCACAACTATACACTGTTAACAGCGAACAGCAGCATCTTCCTCAGCCCGCTGCCTGTCTCAGCATCACCTTCCTGCAGCTGACTTTGTTTGGCTCACTCGACAGTTACAGCAGACAGACCTCCCCTGAGTTCTTTCCTGAGTACTGCGAAATGCCCATGAAGTACTGTGCCAAGGTAGAATGAGATCAAGTGTAAATTGTGAGTGGATTGCCATGCATACCTACAAGTCAAGGAATGAGTGTTTGTAAAATGTCTATGGACAATCTGCAAGTATAACACAATGTTTCAAGCATTTCTTTTTTTACATTCATGAATCAAATTCAAGCGTGGCATCTGGCACACCTGTGACCCCAGTGTAAACTATGAGAGAACATGGTAAAACTATTCCATTATTTTACTCACTATTTTACTCACTAATTCCAGCTTATCGCTTAACACACGACAGTACTGGTACAGAGAGAGAGACTGTGAACCTGGGACGAAGAATGACGTGACAAAGAGTGGACCTGCTTGATTCGAGGGGCGCCACAGTCCCCTCAGGGAAGATTACAGATGTACAGTGAGCACGCTCGAAGGCACCTGCTAAGGATTTTGGAAAAATAAATTCCTCACATTCATGTTCTCGTTGCATGCTCTGCAAAGACCCCTCCTCATCTCACTCTAGCATTCCACAGACACTGCAGTCGGGAATGATAATTTCTTTCCAGTTTCACTGATGTAACAAAGCTGCAGCCTTTGTCCCACGTACATTCCACTGACACATGGAGCAGATTTGCAAAGCGATAGCTTGACAGCTGATGTTTAGCCAATGATGTTTGGAGCCACAAGCAAAATTTTGCAGATGTGTGCAGACTGACACAGTTTCAACCCCCATGGGTCACAACACAAGCAGCACAGTTTGTCATAGAAAGTGTTGTCAGCCAAATACCTTGTTCCTTTGTGATATATAGAACTAAGACTTCACTTTTTTTAAATACGGTATGACATTGTAGAACAATTAATTAAACTGAAAGTTTAAGTTCAACTTGGCATGGGCACTAGATTTGTTGCTGATGGTAATAATGGTGGTGGTCAACTTAGTTTTTACAAAAATGTATGAATTGGAAATGGAGACCTGTGCTTTAAAGGGCCGTACTGGTGGTCTGTTTAGCCCATTGACTGCGACTCATGGTATACTTGACATTACTGACGACCATTGACCAAAGTATTATTTGATTTTCGACAAAGCCATTGGATTCCCTTCATTTCAGCAAAGTATGAAAATCACGTTTAATGACTTTGGAGAAAATACAAACAAATCTAAAAATAAAGCCACAGCCTACAGTTATGTCCGCATTATATGAATAAAACAATGAATACAAAAATGTATGTGTACATGTATTGACTCTGGCACGGTTCTTTAAGAGATTGTTCTGATTTGGTTAGTTATGTTATGACCCATATCAAAGGTTCTCGTTATTCACACTTCAACCCATGGCTGACCTTGCATGATCATGTAGCTCATGTGGCATTTCTGGTTGATCAGATCATCTCTTATTTAAGGCAGGACCCTTGTGTGTGGCTGCAGGAGGTCTCTGTGCTGTGACAAGGGGGTGGGAGGTGAGGGGCGAGACCAGAGAGGCCCCACCTGGAAGTACTTCTCTTGTGTCAAAGGTCAATGTGATTGAACCTGAGTGACAACATCCATACATAAACAAACACACACAGCAGAACAAGAGAGAAGTTGGGTTCGCGACAACAAAAGAAAACGTAGTCCTCCCTTTGCTGGATTATGTTTCACTGTCGGCTTGCCTTTCCAAGTTAGTTTACGTACAAGTAAAGAATAAAAACTATGCACTGTCATTCTGTTGTCATCAAATGCCAATAATGAACCCTATATACTTTGCTGTACGTCAAATAGTGAAAATAGCAGAGCTTGTAGATTTTTGCTGAATGTTCCTATTTGCCCATAATATGGACGCTGCCCAGAATATGTATGCTAGGTTTCATGTGGTTAATTATCATCAAATCCAGAACCTATTACAAGCTTTACCGGTGTTGGCACAACTCGGCAGGCACTGGACTGGGTTCATTATAGGTTAAAGTTATGTAGACTAATCAGATCAATCAAGTCACTGGGCAAAAAGCTTGTCTGCCAAATTGTTCAAAGCTTATGACATAGGGGAGACAATAAAGAGTTTGACTGATGGCTTTGACTGTAAATGAAACAATTGACTTATCAATAACAGGCCAAAACTCCCTTTTCCTGATGGCGGCGGCCTTGAAAACAGCTTCAATAGCTTGAAGAAACAAAATGGTTTTGCACAATGATAGGAAACATGAAATACTTTAATATCAGGACGGGCATCTCTCTTGACATTGTGCTGTTTATGGACCCTGGAGAAAGACCTGACAGCTAGCGGAAGACTTCCACTGGGCTGGTTCCTTCACATTAGTGGAGAAGAATAGGTGTCACCTATCCTCTGATAAACAGACAAGCAGTGTTAGCTTGCTATCTATAAGCTAAACAACATGTGGATACAGTATAGTAAAAGTGTTAAGCTACTTTAGCTCTAAAAGTGAAAAAAGGAAGAAAAAAAAAAACACTTTTTTACTGTGTAGGACATCCTTTTCATACCAGAAATAACAACAAAATAACAACAGCATTCACTACCAAGTGTGTTTCATAACTTGTACTAGCAGGTATATCTACTGTATCTTATTGTGGGCTTACTGTTGATGGTGATAAGAAACTTTCCTTTATAGAAGAAACTTTGCTTGTGCTTCTGACCAAAGTACAATCATCAAATGTGGTCTTTGCATAATGTAAAGTTTACATTGCATATAGGTCATGATTATTTTAATCATGAGAACATAACCATAAACAATTCCTTGACCCATATACTAAATCGTATATGTCCAGATTCAATCAAGGGCATGCAGCCATCTCAGCAGGTCCCCTTATTTAGTCTATTCAGCAATCACTCCTCATAACATCCCTGGGGGTTTGCAGCCTTCGTGTCTCTGCTTATCGAGGAATGCCAGACATTCTCTACTGTGTGTGCACATGCGCGCGTGTCCGTATGTGTGTACATGTACGTGTGTCCATCTCATCTGTTAGTATGTATGTCTGTGTGCATCTGTGTGTGTGTGTGTGTGTGTGTGTGTGTGTGTGTGTGTGTGTGTGTGTGTGTGTGTGTGTGTGTGTGTGTGTGTGTGTGTGTGTGTGTGTGTGTGTGTGTGTGTGTGTGTGTGTGTGTGTGTGTGTGTGCCGCACGCGCATTCTGACCCGAGCAGACATGAAAATAACATGTGAATTCACCTCAAAATTCCAAACACTTGTAGAACCCACGAGCCAAAACAAGGGGATGGTTTCCTGTTTTGTTCTCAGCCCTTTGAAAGGAGAGCCCACCCCCACCTCCATATCACCCACCGTCCACCTTAAACCCCCCCCCCCCCCCAGCCCGTGCTCCGGTCCCATCAAGGGATGGAAAGTTTGGAGAGGAAAGCTGAAAAGCTTTTAAACTCTCCATCAGTGAGTAGTTTTCCATTTCAGAGCCATTTCTTTCCAATTCCACCTAATTAACAAGCCTTTGTTTCTTTATCTAAGTTACAAAGAGTTATTCATCTATAGGCTGCTACCTGTTCCATAAACATGCTGCATTGCTTCCTGCAGCCAATTCCAGACTTCCCAAAGATCAAGGCAGTGATACTGCCATTGTGGTTTTGTGATCAAAAGTGATACAAGTACAGAACATTAATCATTCTTACATTAAAGTCTCTGCCATACTATTAGATTCGTTTGCGTATGTAGACTACAATATACACTTCATTGTACGACGAAGAGTGAAACGCGTCTCATTGCGACGAGTCACATAGTGAGCTTCTAGATCTGCTATTGTCAATATTTTTTTGAAAGTTTTGAAAATGTTTTTGACAATGTTTGATCATTTAGACTATAATGGCTGCCCAAAACAGGGATGCCAATCATGCCAGGTTGAAAGTGGTTAGCATGCACCATTATTTTCATTAGTAAAATACAATAATTAATTAATTAACAAATAAAACAATGAAGTTGCACATTTTCCAGGAAAACTGTTCAATGAGTATGCAAGTCTATGACATTCCTGGAAGAATATTTGCTGTAAATAGACAAGGAAGGGGGGTGGCATTTTATTGCAATAGTTGATTGTCCTTTGAGTCAAAACAACGCATGCTTAAGCCACTGTGGAGTGGCAATGTAAAACAAACAATCTTTATTCTCTGCCATCAGCGTTTACACAATCCAAATTGTCAGACGGTGAAAAAGGCTAGGTCCTGGCTGCAGCCATGTATCTGATCTGTTCAACCAGGGATCGCAATAACAGGAACCACAGTGTAGCTCCTGCAGACCTGCAGATAAGAGCTATGTTGAATGAGGAGCTGCGGCTGGTCTGGCTGTCCACAGCTTCATTAATGAACTAGAAAAAGTGCTCCTCGGAGCACAGGTCTCCGCCAGGTCAGGTAGGTTATTGTAGCCTCCTGTTGGTGCTATAATAGGCCAATGTGAAAAAGGTGCCATTTCTTCTTAGGCCTTGCACGGCAATCGGACACTGCATTCATGATTTGAGGCATTTTGTTCAAAAAAATTGTTTTGCTAAATTAGACCTATTGGTGGCGCTATAACAGGCAAATGTTAAAAGGGTAGCATTTGTTCCTCAACATAGTGTGAATGTGCGTGCAAAGTTTGACCACAATCGGACGCTGCGTTCATGATTTGCGGCATTTTGTTCAAAACGGGCCACTCCTGAAAACTTTAGATGTGCATTTTAGCCAATCGGGATGGAATTTGAAAAACTTAACAGATCCGTCTTGATCACATGACTAAAGAGATCATGTGTACCGATTTGCGTGAGATTTGGATAAAATCGGAAGGAATAATGTAAAGAAATATGTTTTACATAAGTCGGCCTCCTGGTGGCGCTATAAAAGGCAGATGTGAAAAATGCAGGGCAAAGGTTTTTCCTTGACCTCTAGGGAGTGCGCATACAAAGTTTTACACAGATTGGTGCAGTTATAGGTAAGAACACGAATCGGGCTGTTATAGCGCCACCATGAGGCTGATTAGAAAAGTCTCAAGTGGTATTTCATCCTCGGCATAGTGGGAATGTGCAAGCAAAGTTTCACGGAAATTACATGCTGTTTTCATAATTTGAGGCATTTTGTACAAAACGGAGCAGTCCTGCAAATTTTGGAAGCCATTTTTATCCAATCAGGATGGAATATGAAAAATCTGAATGACCCGTTTCGTTTATTGACTATAGAGATACTGTTTACCAATTTGCGTGATGTTTGGACAAAATCTGTAGGAGTACTGTGAAAAAATGTGTTTTGCAAAAAGCAGCCTCCTGGTGGCGCTATAACAGGGCCATGTGAAAACATTGGGGCAGAGGTTCTGAATTGGCATCCAGGGAGTGTGTGTGCACAGTTTCGCTGCGATCAAGCCAACGGTACGGGAGATTAGCTGTCCACAGACGGACAGACGGACGGACGGACAGACGGACAGACGGACGGACGGACAGGGGGTAAAACATACTCTCTCGCCATGCCTTTCGGCCTGGCGGAGACAATAATGTCTAATAACAATGCATGATTCAAGACAATGACTGAACTGTAGCAAGTAGAAAGTATTCTACCAACATTCTCTGTGCTTCTTTAGAACAAGAACTTGCTCTGCCTCATCTTTTACGGTATGCAAAGAATATTAGCACTTGCTAGAAGTTCTAGGATAATGACGAGTGTTTGACAAGATGCATTTGTCTCACTAATTGACTGTAGTCCCCCCCCCTTCCCCCCCAATCCACTTGAAAAAATTCTGATGTAATGGAAAACTGAACATGACAGCAACTACTGGAATGTTGTTCGCTTTACGCTGTAAATCCTTTTCTTGTGTGTGCTTCTCCACCCTGGTGATGAGGCTAACCTCAGAGAGTAATTACTGTGTTATGAATGTGGGTTAAAGGTAAAATAATAGCATAAGCGGACTGATTTCCCTTTCTCTTCCTATAATTGATTGACAGTGGTGTTGTCTGAATTGTGTGTGTGAACCATTGTTTGGAGGACACTCCCGGACAACTTCCAGTTCATGTCAAATGTCTTGACTGTTGGTGCTCCATAGAGCAAATATTATTGAAATGCTAAGCGCTATTGGACAAACAAACGAGATGGTTATCACATTATTATCATCATGTGAACTAATGTGGAAGAAGGCACCAGGAAGTTATGCAATTCTAACAGAGAGCCATTTTGTTAGGTCATTTTAGCACAAATATTTCAAACATTAGACATCAGCTAATGTAGGCCCATGCAGTGGAAAGCAGGTTGCAATGCTGTGGGTTAGCACTCGATGACAAACGACGGTGTTTAAATGTTGACAGCATACGCCATGGTTACGAGGGGTATTTTCCTGAGTAAAACCAACGTGCTCCTTAGTTGGCTACTTGGCACAAACAAACCTGCGGTTTGCACTGACTTGCATCTCAGAATGCAAAGGCCTCGCAATCATCACAAAATAAGATTAATTATTTTAAATATAGATACAAGCTCTTACATGAAGCTTTTCTCCTAATGCTGGAGGCTCACCAAAATAACACCAGTTGCGATCGCTGAGAAAAGCACTGAGGATGAAGTGGGCGTAGCACGCAAATGCTAAAATTGGCATGTATACTGTCACCAGGGTTAAGTTTGACTATTGTGGTGTAGATGCAAAAATTCTAATTGCTGCTTGCTTTCTGCAGATATGGAATAGGATGACACAACTTTTTAACAATAATCACTTTGTCTCCAACATAGTACAGGGGAAGATTTGCGTAATTTTACTACATACGTATACTGTACCAGTCTTCACCTGGTTAGTGACAATTCTAGCTTACTGAACTCTAGATGCCCCAGAATACAGAAGCCAACCCCGCCCCTTATAAAGAGGTTTCAACGAAGCAAAACAACAAGTTTTGTCCAATGGAATATGTAGCTCACGTGGGAGAAGAAATAACAGGAAAACACCCTTAAGATCAAGGGCCCTCAAAGAATATATGTGAACAGAGAGCAAACGTAGCTTTCAGCTGACTAACACTACGTTCTGTCTCACCCTCCCAACATCCAAAACAATGACTGCATCAACATTGTATTCCTCTTTCTCCCTCTCCTCTTCTTGATCTCAGTTTCCTAGTCACGCTCTCCCTCCCTTTCTTTGAGTTTTCATTTTGCATTGCTATTCAGGTTGTGCTGGAAGCCATGTTCTGTAACCTTAAGCTACCGTGGGATCTACTGTACAGATTTTGTTTGGCAATCACTCACATTGTTGTGTTTGTGCTCTACAGTACAGTCACACACTGACTTTCATCTGAGTTCTCTCCCTGTTTAAGTTTGAGACTAAGGTGGTGGGAGACAAACTAGGTACTCTAGGTAATACTCTTTGGCAGGCTTATACCAGAAAACAAACAAAATCTTATCAGAAAAAGCAATAGTGGCAGTGGTCCCTGCCCACCACCATCTACACACAAACACAATTGGCCTGTGTTCGGGGGAGGGAAGCCAGGCAGGGAGAGTGATGTTGGTCATTGCACTCACTCCTACGGGCTGGGGGCGACACCTGTCAGCGGGGAGTGTTGGGCGGGAGGAGTAGGACTAAGGCTCTACGTCCTCCCGGTGGGGGCTCCTCACTGGCAGGTGAGTCAGTAGGATACGACAGCAGTGACAGCACAGAAATGTGTGTGGGGAGGAATTGATTGGTATAAAGATTAAATTGGGGAGAAAAAGGGGACAAAAATATTGTCTAATACATTTTTTTTTTTTTTTAAATGATCAAATACCGTATGCAGTACTACGAAAAGGAACCACAACTAGAAGATTGTAGTAACCTCCAGTCTATAGAAGCAGATGTGTCAAAGAATGGTGCCCTTGAGCAAGGCACTTTCTTTGTTACTGCTTCTGATGAGCCATCTGTGGTCTGCTCAGTGGACGCTGCTGGAGGTCTATGATTATATAACCAGGATCGGAATCCCAAGCTCAGACTTGACCCCTCACCTGAACCAAAGTCCATATCCTAAAATAGGTCAATCCCAGCCCCATGCCCCACTTCTTACCCTAACCATCATTCATACAATTTACAATTTAGGCATTTAGCAGACACGATTATCCAGAGCTTATAGAGACTTAAAGATAAAGTCGAGCAAGATAAACACATGCATCAAATGGCACAGTGTAGCACCTCAGTAAACTAGAATCACAGGTAAACCAAGAACCTAGCATCAGCCTAAAAACAATATATCAAATACTAATCTGAACATTGAAACTATTGGATACCAGGAAACAATGAACCTAGTATCTGTCTAAATAACTAATATGTAAATTACATTTTTACCTGTACATACTATAAGTCTGCATGGTCGTCAAAACCCTGGGTCAAGTGCTACAGGCTACGGTGTTTTAGGGAAAGTTCAGTGTTAGTGTTAGGTTCAGTGTTAGCTGATCTGAGTGGAGCGGTAAGGGTTGTTGGGTCAGGCTTTGAAGGTATGTCTTGTAGGCTACTCTGTGCGGGCAGCAACTGGGAGCCAATGGAGGGAGTGGAGAAGATGACATGTGACATTTTTGGCTGGTTGAAGACCAAGGGTGCTGCGGCATTCTGGATCATTTGGAGGGGCTTCATTGCACATGTCGGGAGTCCAGTGAGGGAGTTACAGTAGTCAAGTTTTGATATGACTGAGAGCTGGATAAGGAGCTGGGCTGACTCCTGGGTGAGGAAGGGTCTAATCCTTCGAATGCTATAGAGTGTAAACCTACAGGATCAAGTGACCTCTGCCATGTGTGCCTTGAATGAGAGCTGACTGTCCAGGACAACACAAAGGCTCTTGGGCCGTTGGAACCGAAGCCATAGAGGTTAGTTGTCTATGCTGGAAAAAGTTAGATCCTGCATGGGGCAGGACTTACCTGGGAAAAAGAGAAGCTCGGTCTTGTGTGGGTTCAGCTTGAGGTGGTGAGAAGACATCCACTGTGAGATGTCAGCCAGACATGTAGCGATGCATGCTTCCCCCTGAGTGGCAGAGAAAGGAGAGAAACAGTTGACTGTCATCGGCATAACAGTGATAAGATAGCTTGTGAGCAGAGATGACAGAGCCAAGAGATTTAGTGTACAGGGAGAAAAGGAGTTGGCCAAGTACAGATCCCCGGGGGACCCATGTACCACCCCATCCCTCACACCTCAGCCACACATACTGAATTTTCCTGGATTTTTCAGCTGTTATCGTTATTATTATTGAATATAATAGCCTGACGCCTGCTAATGCTTATTCATCAATTAACCTCTCTTGTGAGTACCATTGTTGTCTTCATCTTTTATCTTGCATAGTTCTGAATTGTGGGAAAGCATGCAAATATATATATAGCATGTAGCAAGGCAGTGGTGAAAAGTAACACAATATACAATAAGCCACCAAGAAAGAAAGAGAAAAAGAAACTGCTGCAAAACTAGGGCAAAACGTTTAATGTGTTAGAGCATTTGGAATATAGCTGTCAAGGACTCTCTTACGAGTTATTACATGTGTTCCATAATTTGGATTGATCTCTATCCCCATCGGCGCTGCTGGTCAAATGCCTCTCTGGCCCCCGATTACACAAACCTTTTACATGCATTGCCAATTCCTCACGCATTCCAACACTCATAGACATACAGGTACCACTCACACTCATTAGACACTCCCGACTCCACACAGTCACATGGCCAGAGAAAGCACATACACACACAGTTATATTAATAACATTGCGTGCGGCCTGTTTCTCTCTCATACTTCTCACACCATGACATCACAGTGTTTAACATAGCCGCGCCGTTCGAGAGTGGCTCGCATTAACTCAGACTGACAGCCGGTGACATTAAGCAGCATTCCACACATGCTGCCCTATTGGGGAAAGCAGTTAGAAGATCATAACATATTTGAGTGAAGTTTGATGTGCGGCGCTGAGGAGAAGACTCACACTAACGTCACATTAACAATGTGATGTTAGTGTAAATGTACTTAGGTGTCCCTAAGTTTAGGACATTGAAATTTAAAGCCATGGTTTTGTACATCAAATCACATTGAAACTTTTACCTATTTAATAATAATAATAATAACTTGGATTTATATAGCGCCTTTCAGAAACCCAAGGACGCTTATTTGGTGATTTAACTTTAATTTGCACCATTGGGCCTATGCAGGCTGAAGCATTGGATTAAAACCTGTATGCACATATATATATATGCTAGAGGATTGGGCCGCTATAGCCTACGGCCCTCACATCTACAGTTGGGGCTGCTACACGGCCGGCCCTCACACACCTACGTCGCACCACTGATCTGACTAATATGCCCATATCTGGAGATCTCTGTATCTGTCAGTCCTTGTCCCCTTTATGCACATATATGGAGATCACTGATGCCATCAGTATATGCCCAATTGCCCATATATTGGCATGCCCCCTTTTGTGCCCATATATGGAGCCGACTGATTTGTTTGCGCCTGATGCCATGAGGACACATTGAGGTTTGACAACACACTCCATATTTGGGCGTAGCTGTACTGGGAAGTGGGAACTCCTTATATGGTTATGGCTAAGTCATAGTCACGTGAGCGCGACGGCGTGGTCCGCTGGCCCGACTGCCGGCCGCCAGGATGCTGTCTTATGCCAATTATTATTTTTTTACTTCTCTTTTTATCCCGCGATTTTTGTCACCCATTATTTTTCACCCGGTGCCAATTTCCTAAGTGATCCTGGGCGCTACACCAGCGCTACACCAGTCCCCCACAGCCTAGGGAGGCCAGGGCCGAGCTCATGCTTCCTTCAATGCATGAGAGCCAACTGACCTTCTTGTCACCTGACAGGGGGGAGTTTCCCCGGTTGGACGTAGCGCGTGGAAGGAACACGTTATTCCAACCAGTTCCCTTCCCCTCCATCAGGCGCCCCGGCTGTCATGGGGGAGGCGGTATAGCGATCAGGATTACTGCATGTTTTTGTGAGGGTATTAACTACCCTTGGAGACACGGGGAGAACATGAAAACTCCACACAGAGTAGGCCCTTTCGCCAACCCCACCTAGGGTATGGGCGCTGATGACGCGGAGGAGAAGACACGCCCCCAGCGCCCACAGCGTCCCCGGCGTGAATCGAACCCAGGACCTTCTAGCTGTGAGGCGACAGCGCTACTTTAGCGCTATCTTATGCCAATTTTAATATACTAGAGGTTCAGGGCGCTAACGGCCCTCACATCTAGTGTCCTAGCTATTACATCACATCTAGTGTCCTGAGTCATATTGTCGGGGGCTTCGTCAGAGTACTCGTTGTACCTGTCTGTCTGTGTCCCTTTTGTGCCCATATATGGAGATCTCTGTATCTGTCTATCCACCTGTGTCCCTTTCATGCCCATATATGGAGATCTCTGTATCTGTCAGTCCTTGACCCTTTCATGCCCATTGTAAAGGTTGTACGATGGCTCAAGGCTCCAAGACTTTGACAACTGTCCAAGAATGCATTTGTTGTTTTTTTATTTACCCAAAAACCTCCAAACACCAACCTGGCAGTGCAATAATATAAAGTGCTGGACTGTCCAAAAGTAGGCACATCAAAATAAGACTGGCAACAAAAGGACACAGGCAAAAGGCTAAAAGAACAGCAACCTAGGTATCTACATAATGGGCTACACCCTTCCACGAAGGGCACCAGCAGCTCTCTTCCTCTGGCTGTTCTGTAGCCTGCATACAGCCTCCATTTTGAAGCAGGTGGGTCATACCAAGAACATAGTAATTTGTACCAATTAACTCAAACCAAGGCAAACAATGGCCCATGAGTTATCTACAATTACATCCAGTCTATTCATCTACCATTTCCATTTTAAATAACCGGCGCCACTTCACTCACAAATGTATCATTAGAAAAACCACAACCTAAAACAGGAACAAACACCACTCTACTCTACTCTACTTGGCACCTCCCAATCAAGAGAAGGATTGACAGCACTGCTGAGGAGAGACAGGTGACCAACAATCAATTGAACAAACATGTTTAAAATCATTGCAATGTCCATGTTCAGGAATTAATTCAGATATACAAATATGAAACCCACAACACTCCCAAACAGTCACTTCCAAGCTGGCCAGCAATGATTAATTTAGAAGCAACTCTGTAATCAGATGAGTGTGTGTGCATTGTCCATGTCTCTATACGGCACGGGCTGCCCCGTAACACCCATATATGGAGTTCCCTGATGTCATCAGTATACGCCCATATATTGGTATGCCCATATATGGGCATATTGCTTGGATCGGCGGCACTCCCTTAAAGAGGTGGTGCCATGGTTTTGCACTTTTTCTGTTTTTCATGTGTCTATGAGGTTGATAGAACTTCATAAAGCCCCCCGGTGGTGTTTTTATGGTGTTTTATGTCTTCTCTGACTATTTGGAGTTTCTTCCTGGAGGCTGAAACCTTGAGGGTCAAACGTGCCAATAGAGAAACAGCGCTTTAGTGACATCACAAAGCCATACCCTCCCCCTCATTATCATAACACAACAGGTGTGGGCATGAGGAGGAGGAGGGACAAGGACAGGTGGGTGCGGTGCTAAGGTGGTGGAGGAGGTGCTAAGGTGAGAACCAGGTATACTTAATGAACTGGAGGCGTGTCCACATAAAAACATAATTTTAACAATTTCTGTACACTTTTTTGTTGTTGAAAAAAATCCTTACATAATAATAATACCTTATGATCAGGTTTTAGGGTTGAAAAATATCATGGCACCCCATCTTTAAGTCCTTGTCGATGCGCGCACCAAGTTTAAAGTAGGTCGGTCCCATACTTGTATATGCACAACATGGCCATATAATAGGCGTGTGTGGGCTAGCATTCAGATCTGTGGCTCTGGACAACCGTATCTCCATATATACCTATGGGCGTATCTTTGTTTATGGTTATGTCTGAGTCATAGGGCGGATTCAGACTGGGTCCGATTGATTCGAACCGTTCCCGAGTACGATTGGCCTCTCTCAGCTGGCCAGCATTCACATTGGCCAAAATTATTCCGTACTCGAGTACACGTCATGCAACAGTAATGGTAAATTTGTGCCTCATGGGGGCGCTGTTGACTATGGGGCTTTGGGAGATAGAGAATGTCATTCACAGAAGAAGAGTCACTTGTCAGAGTTTAAAGTGAATATAAATGATATATGATTAGCAGTCCACTTCCTTCTCTTGGTACGGATGGATTCACACTGCCGCGTTCCGTTCCCGAGTCCGCAGCAATCGGACCCGAGACTACCTCCCCAGGTGGTTTCGGGTACGGTACAGTGATGCGTTACGGGGAACGGTACGCTACGTTCACACTTCCACAACATCTGCCATGTGGTCCGGGGTGCGCACCCGGGACCATAGTCTGAATCCGCCCATAGTGACGTGGCCATGTTCTTGTCTATATATGGGCGTATCAGGATTGTTCATGGTTATGTCGGAGTCATAGTGACGTGGCCGTGGTCATGCCTATATATAGGCGTATTGGGTTTGTTCATGGTTATGTCTGAGTCAGAGTGATGTGGCAGAAGTCCGTCCGTCCGCCCGCCCTTTAGCCAATTTAATATAGGAAGAAAAAAAAAGAAAGAAAAAAATACATACATGTATATATGATACTGTATGTCTATTTCAAATTTGGCTAATGTTAGGAGCCAGACATTGAATCATAGCGTTTAAATCATTCTCATCTAATTTCACAGTCATTTGACTCATGTCTGAGTGCTGAAAACCAAAGACATGTACAGGCAGTAATGATGCTAACCACAATACATGCTTGCCAGAAATGTCCTGCACCAGGAGACAGTAGTACCAACAAACAGGCAGACAGATAGATAGACAAGAGAGGGAGGCAGGCTGGGAGACAGACAGACAGCCTCAGCTGACGTAATTGGAAATGTCAGTGGATTTCAGCACCATCTAAGATAAGAGATCAACCTAAGTGATTATGAACCTCCATATATTTCTGTTTTATAAGAGGGGAAGATTTGACATAGATAACCCATTAAGAAACAAGCAAGAGGTGGAGTATAAAATATGATCCAAACAGCATAGTAACAAAACATAAAAACAATGAAACACGGGCAAATATTGCTTCAACTGCAAAGGATTAACATACTGTTTGTGGATGTTTTTTCATGCATGGGATCGGTTGTATAGGGGTCCTTTAGATAACAAACTAATCTCAACTATATCCTAAGATAACTACACCCTGGCTGAGACACATGCATCCGGTATGCCACCTGATACCATCAAGGCCCAAAGGCGTGAAATCTCCTTAGCATGACATGATACGGGATGGAGTCTTTAAAAAAGTGTACAGTCACGAATACCCTCATCAGCTTTAAGTTCCAGTTTTGTCCATCAACTGTCCTCTGGACTGGGCATGCTTCCAGTATCCCATTCAGGTGTAGCATCATGACATATAACGTTACCTGAAATGAATGTTTTTCCAAAACACACCTTTGGATATCTGATATCCCATAACATGAACAAAACAATTAACCGAATTTTTGGGGATCAAAAATAGGCGAACAACATGACACCTGATTTCTAGTCATGAAAGACAGAGACAGATTGGCATAAGGTTGTTGAGTAACATTTGCAAGAAAAGTCCTAGAAGGCCAGATGATTCCACAAAAAAAAAACTGTGGAGTTTGAGGTGTAATGAATCTGAGCTCTGAGAACTAGAGCCAGCGAGCCAGCGTCTAGAGCCAGCGACGGCCAGCATGTTCACTGGTAGGAGACTGCATGTGCAGCCTGTCATACGGGTTGAACCCAGCCAACGGCGGGAGTTTTTTCACCTGCCTGATGCATGATGTCATGGACCGCCACCTCTCGGTCAATTCCAAACGGCCACTCATCCATGTCCCAACAGGGAATGAGGGTTTGTAACATCCCTCCTCTATTTACAAAGCCTGTACTACATTAAGTATCAGCAGATTTGCGCTCTATGATGACATTAACTGACGGGTACAAACTGCTCAGCCAAAAAAAGCAAGGAATCTTGAAAAATAAATACTATAAAGGAGATGAAATTGCCTCAAGCCTCATAGCATCCTTTGAAACAGTGCCGATTATTTTGACCTGCTTAGCATCCTTCTAAATGGGGCTGTTGCCAAACTGTTTCCCCACTGATTTGTGGACTCTTGGAAAGACATGCCAGCACAGGAAACAGAATTGAATGCATCCCCCCAGAGTTAGCATATACAGTACACAGAGTCTCTCTCTCTCTCTCTCTCTCTCTCTCTCTCTCTCTCTCTGAAAGACTGAAGCTTTGCCAGGATTGCCATGCCTGAAGCTGAAGGAATGCTAGGATGCCAGCAAGAATGTGGTTATGAAACATGTGAATGTCAAAAAATAAAATAAAAAAGAAAGGCTTTTATAGAACTATGACACCATATCACACAAACTGCACACCACTTATTTATCAACAAATGTGCACACACAAAAATACAGTTTGAATACTGCTGTATTGAATACTTTATTAACAGTTTGCAATTTAGGTACGGTTTACAATGATTGTTAAAAGGATAATATAAAAAGCCCTCGGGGTATATATATATGTTACAGGGAAAATGGCATTCCAGGGAAATTGAAAGGGGTACGCTTGTTTTCATGCCCCTCATGCAATTCTGTAGAATCAACGCTAGAGGGCAATGCAAGCCAGACATGAGCCCCACACCACACACGCACGCATGCACAAACCAGCACGCACACACGCATGCGCACACGCGCGCGTGTACACACACACACACATACACACACACACACACACACACACACACACACACACACACACACACTCCAGGGGGCGGGCCTGGCGGGCTATGTTAGTGCAGTGAGTGGCACTTGGGGCAAACGCAGTCCCCACACAACATCATTTACGATTCTGTGCCTATCGGTACATAACTCGGACGGCGCTTAAGTCGACTAGCAGACCATCGGCCGGTCGTCGCGGGCACTCGCGCCTGGAGGCGCTCGGGCGCGACTCCTCGGCCTCAAGGTCTGCTAAGTCGGAGCGCCTTCCGTCATGGTCCAAAACTATACTTTATCAGCGAAAAAAAAGTAGTCCGCGGTTGTTTGAAAAAGTAATGTCCCAAGCTGGAGTCAAACCCCGGCTCCCAGTGGTAGTGGGTGGGGAGTCCAATGATTATCGAAGTGCGCCACTGAGGCTTGTACTAGTGGTGCAAAGTAACAAAGTAGATTTACTCAAGTACAATTTTGAGGTATTCGTACTTTACTTGAGTATTTCTCTCATATTATCCATTTTATTTTCAGCGTTCCCCTAGCGTAGCTTCCTGGTTAGTATGTTGTTGTTGTGGTCGTCGTCCTCGCATCAAAGCCCCGCCTCGCAGCACCGCCCCGTGCCTATAAAACAAGCGCTCCCCTGTCAATTTCCCTGGAATGCCATTTTCCCTGTGACATATATATTCATGGGGCTAATATATTCATGCAAGGAAATATCTCCAGCCCTACTGAACACAAGAAATTAAAACATTGTGCTCCACATGTGTAAAACAAGATGCATTTAATAGTGTTCAGTGTATGAAACTTATGTGTATTGGTTTGTAAATTGCGCAGAGCAACAGCAAATTGATATCACCATGATGCAACTGTAGGCATCCTACAGCAGTGATCTTCAAACTTTTTAATTTCAAGATTTCATTGAAAGTACCCGTCCTTGGTTCTGGTGATACAGTATTATCTAATACGTGAGGGGCTGTGTTTTTTCAATTACTTTTTTCATACATTTATTTTTTATAATTTGTTTGAAAAAAAAAATGAAAAAAAAAAGAACACGGCCCCCTTGCGTATTCGAAGGACAATATCAGTCCCCAGAACCAACCAAGGACAGGTGTTTTTGATGAATCAATCATGGTTCTTCAATGAATTGAGTACAAACGACACCAATGGAAACAAGCCATAGTGCTTTCTTAGGTTTAAAAACAGACCTTGTATTGAACTGTACTTCCCTGTGCTTGTCTTTGCAAACTGTTAATAAAGTATTCAATCAATCAGGTTAAAATGAAGTTTGAAGTTTGAAGTTACAATGGGTTTGTATAGGAATGGGGCGTGTCTGATAAAATTAATATGAAATATCTTAATACGAAATCAAGCAACTGCTGGGGTTCTCACAAAGAAAAGCCAGAGTTAAAATTATTAAGTGAAATATCCCTTTAACTATCAATAATTTAGCAGTGAAAAGAGATTACTGTACATAGTAGGATACTGATTCTCAAGATTAGGATCCGGTGACCCCCAGGGGTCCTTGAAGGGACCCCCATGTTTCTGTATCCTTTAACCTCTTTTCACTGTATAGACTCCTTGGACCAACGGCATCACTTCGCCTGGCTCAACATCCATTGTAGTGTGCCTCTGGACCACAGGGGTAGTGTTTTCCAGTGACCATGGCAACATGGAAGACTGATTGAGCTCCGTGAGCAGGAAGTTCTGCACGGACAACAGGATGTGCGCTGGCTCCGCCGTCAAGGGTCTAAGAATTCCAGGAAGTTATTGTACTTTGTGGAATGGCCTGAGGAATGCAAGATGTCTGCCATTTTTTTAAGTCCTGCTGGCCATATCACATGTCTGAGGCGACATGCTTTGATGATAATGTGCCCTTGTTTGGTGAAAGTGTGGCAGATGAATGTTTGTGGTCACCTACCTCTCCATTCTCCTCTCCATTTTCTAGGCTCAGGAGGAGGTAGGCAAACGAAGGGTTGCTGGTTCAAACGCGGCTCTGTGTCGAAGTGCCCTTCTGCAAGACATTGAACAAGTGAAATTAATCTTTTGTGTCCCTGATTAATCAGCTTGTGCTATGTGATAGATTGAGTTGTTACCTCTGTGTGCAGAGTGTGTTTAATTTGTTACAGTAAGTATGGAATGGATGCACTTGTGCATTGCACGTTTGATGAATGGTACATCATCTTAAAGCCAGCGTTGCATCATTTCACAGCTAGCTTTGCATCATATCTAAACCGTTGTACTGGCACTGCACTAAATGCAATAAATCCAATTGGTGGAAAAAGGAGGCTCAACAGGCAAAAAACATAAACAATAGCTCAGTTTCCTAATCTACAGGGATAGTCTCTAACCAAAGGTATTCACTCGCACTTTTCCTCTAGACAGATCATGTATCCAGTAGCTTGCATTCTTCTCTCACGCGGCGCATTTGATCTTGTGTGAGCTACACCTACCTAATTGGCCCTGTCTCCCCACTTCCCCCATCGCCTTCAGACCAGCCCATGTTCTGGATTGTTCTGTGTGACAGCCCTTCTCCCTGACGCGTGGATAGAGCTGTCGTCCTGAGGGTCAGGGGTCATCGGGGTCATGGGTTAACACCACAGGCAGCTCTCCAATAACAAACAAATTGTTTCGAATCCAAAAACGGACGGATACCTGGCTCTCCGTTCCACCAACACTGGGTGCCATAAATCCTCTCACACCCAAAACATACAGCCACAACCTCATATCCATTACTACTTTGGAGAAATATCTTTGCACCCTGCTTCGTGTCTAGGTTCTCAGATATGGGCTGTATTAATGTATGTTTAACTTAAAGCAGTTCTGTATTTGGTATATTCTTTAGCAGACTTCATGTTAACATCAGGTTCATCACTGCTATTCACCCTGTGTGCCAAAAAAACATAGGAGGGAGTACGTTAATGGGTGATGTGGGTTGGGGGTTGATCCCCTGGCAGATCAAATGTTTGTTCAGTGCTGAAAGGTATGTTCTGCCTGTGGAATTGGGGTGTCTGTTTGTATGCCTTAGGTGTAGCTAGTTGCATGTCGGCTCACCCTGATGATGTGCTGTTCAATAGAAAGGTTAACAGCTTTGACTCCTCGATTCCCTATTGGCCCCAATGAAAAAATACAGACAGACAAGAATGGGAGAAGGCAGACAGGAAGCTATGAGGCACGGCCTCATTAGATATTTCATTTGATATCAAGGAGTTAAACAATTTCTTTACCTGGCATCCTTCATTTTTAAATTTAGAATTTCTTTCCAAAAAACAAAAAACAAACAAAAAAAATGTTTTCAAACATTTCAAAAATACAAATAGCTATTTTCTGCATAGGGCTTATGTTAACCTGATGTCCACAGTATACCCTAATACAGTGGTTCTCAAACCTTTTAAGTTTAAGGAACCCCATAACTCAGAAACCCATTTAGAACCCCCTCAAGGAACACTGAGGGTCCCCCAATTTGCAGATTCACAGCAGCCATTTTGACATGCAATAGAAGAGTAAACACATGTGTTACCAATGATACTAATTAAGTTTGCATTCCATTTAGGTCAAACTGAGCCAGGGTGTTGCAATTGTGCACGTGGAACTTTAGGCTCTGCTAAATGTAACAGAACATTAATTAGTATCATAACATCAATGTACCTTACAGTTTCATGTCATGTCAATAAGGCTATCTTGAAAAAGGTGTATTTCTTTGGTAATAGTATTTATTATGGCATATTATGTAAAGTATTAATACAAAAACACTAAACTGATATTACCTTTTTCGGCAACATGATGAGTTTATCCCGCAAATTCTACAATACTTTGCTAAGTGCTAATATGAAAGGAAGCGTATTGCGTTTAATGCATTGGCACATATAGGCCTACGGATTACAAATGCAGAGACCTAATGGTAATGCACACAACCAGCCAAATAAAAACTATCCTACATTATAGCTACATCATTGCTGTATGCTTGTGCGTCATATCAAAGATATTTAGCACCCTCCAGTGTTGAACATAAGCACTACTAGATTGGATTTTCCCCTCCTCATTAGATTAGATGTCCTTTATTATCCACAAGGGACATGGACATCGTTTTGCTCGGGTCAATGCATACGTTCAAGACAAGACAATACATAAATAAATATAACAACAATTAAAACACCCACCCAGCAGCCGACAATAAAGACAAAAAGTACTTCAATTCTATAAAAGGTGTGCCTATTACCTATCTAAATTTAAAAGGGTCTGTAAAAGAAAGCAATGTCCTCTCCAAACTCGTTGAACGCCCATAATGTGTTTGTGGATGCTCATAATTACCCAACCATGTATTTCTTTATCACAACTGAGACGAAATTATATATATAAAAGGTAATTATATCAATTAAAAAAATAACACCAGTACCCAGTGAGTGACTAAGACTTGGCAGGCATCATGTCTCTGGAGCTGTAAATGTAATGTACTGTACCTCTGCTGGCCCACAATGAGCCTGTTCATCTGCTTCTATAATGTCTCCTCTCAGTTTTCCTACTGTGTGACTCAAATAAATATATATTGAGACTGTGCACGAACACTTTAGGGTTAGGTAAATCAATCTTTTGTCATTGGATTCCATTCATTTCAATTGAAATCTATGTAAATCTAAAAAAAAAACTATATAAACTATAAGCTAATATGTCAAATCTGGAGTGTGAAATTATTTTTGATTGATTGATTGATTGATTGATTGATTGAATACTTTATTACTCAACAATTTAAACAGCATGGAAGTACAATAAAACACCTGGGCTAAAAGGGTAAAAAGAAAAAAGTATTTCTTAAATCTAATTTATATATCATGCATTTTGCCTCTGTCTCACCTGACATAGAGCAACATACTTTGGTATGAATGTGAAATGTTGCATCCCCAGTATATTCAGTGCAATGCATTTTCATGCCTTAAATGATATTTTAGCAAATTTCCAAACATGACAACTTTGCCACACATAATTTTACTTTTTTGTGCGTGAATTAAAATTCTAAATAGTCTTAAATAGGAAACAGGTCATCTAGTAAGGGAGGGTTGTCACTCAAGCTCAAGGGCCGTAACAAGAAGGGATGGAGTATGAAAGTCAATAAAGTCAGCGGTATGAGTGTGTGGACAGTATGTGGTGTAAAGTCTCAAATTGCAAACCAAACCGAAAATGTGTCTGTCTGGATGAAAGAGAGACTGAGATGCCTGGGGGGGGGGGGGTTGACAGTGCATTTTCTATCCATTTGTTGCATGAAACATTTCAGACAGCAGTTCGTCACATTTCAGACAGCAGGTCGTCACTCATTGAGGTTATTTCGATTTGACCCACCAACAGGATAGCCACTTATGAATAGTTGTTTGTTTGTTAATTATTAATATGTCACATTGGGTATTAAAGGGTTAAACATTTTATCAACACAAAATTGAACATTCAATTGGGAACATTCCAGAACCCTGTCTCTGTTTTGTTTGTTATAAAAGCTTAGCAACATCAGTACTTGATGGGCCATTTGATTTGAATGAAATTGCCCACTATATTAAATGCCTGCACATTGCTGGCTGTGGGATAATGGAGATGTATGTGTTTCTGTGTTGAGCTTGTCAAGGGGAAATATGAGGGCACTGATTAACTGGAACATTGGAACGTCACTGGCTGTTTGATTGTCACGCATGCATGCTTCAACGATGGGGAGTCAATCGGTCAGTGAAACTACA
The DNA here is from genome assembly GCF_963280865.1 of Gymnoscopelus braueri. Classification (NCBI taxonomy): domain Eukaryota; kingdom Metazoa; phylum Chordata; class Actinopteri; order Myctophiformes; family Myctophidae; genus Gymnoscopelus; species Gymnoscopelus braueri. The sequence continues at coordinate 42,420,312 of NC_137613.1, forward strand.
GCACATAAACACAGGCCTACATAGCAAGTTTCCAATGAATTCAAACGTAGGCCTACAACTAGAAAAGGGAAGCTCAGTGGAGCACATATAGCTCCACAGCTTCAGACTGGCATACAAGTAGGCCTACTGACATCATGACATCATTTCAAATTAGTTCAGTGTTATAACAAGAAAAGAAACATTATTGGCAATTGATCTGAGAAGCACAGACCAATATTGTCCACTAGAGTGCAGTAGTACTACGCATGTAAGTGTAACATTACAGCCAAAAACATTACTACATTCTCATGGGACACTTTCCCAGTAGGGCTGTATGCTTCCCCATACACCCCTGTCGCTTGCCACTGAAAATAACTGATTGCCGGTGAGCGACACTTTCTTATGATGAAGTATAAATGTCATACATGTCAGTTTTTGGTATTCAGGCTTTGCTCAAATGTCATCACATTCAGTCTATTCTAGGGTGTGTTGTAACACTGCAATAGCGATGAGACGTGATTACTCGTTCCTGTCTTTAAGAGGATGAAGATTAGAGTCCAGTCAGTCAGTCAGTCAGTCAGTCCGATGGACGGATGGACAGACAGACAGACAGACAGACAGACAGACAGACACAGACAGACAGACAGACAGACAGACAGACAGACAGACAGACAGACAGACAGACAGACAGACAGACAGACAGACAGACAGACAGACAGACAGACAGACAGACAGACAGACAGACAGACAGCTGTGTGTGTGTGTGTGTGTGTGTGTGTGTGTGTGTGTGTGTGTGTGTGTGTGTGTGTGTGTGTGTGTGTGTGTGTGTGTGTTGTCAGTCTGTCTGCCTGTCTGACTCTAGTGATTACAGCTGCGCTAGTTGTGCCTCACCACCTGTCTGTGACCTCTTTCCCTCTCTTCTACTCTTTCCATTTTTGTCCGTGTCCTCGTTTTTTCAGTCCCCCCCCCCCCCCGTCTGTATCCTTCTTTCTCTCTCCCTTTTGTTCTTGTTCTGTTATTCCATCTTTCACCTGTTCCTAGTTTCCAATGGCCGAGTGTTCATTCTTTTCTGATTGCCCAGTCCTTTCTATGTGTTCCTACGTCTTCCACTCTCTTCCTTTCTGTTATTGTGACTCTGCTTCACCATGTTTTAAGTTCACTTGTCTGGGCTTACAGTATGGTTCTTTTCTTCCCTGAAGACCTGCAGGTTGGTTCAGATCGAAGCTCCCAATGTTGCACATGATTTTGTGCAACATGTTGCACAAAATCATGACTTACTTTCATCTACTTTCAACCTAGCATCCCTAGTCTGTCAAAAAATGACCAAAAAATGTTGAACACAAAAAAATCTACAAGCTCACAACGCATCACAATGTGACGTGTTGTGAGCTTGTAGTTCAGCTATTTTTGCTATTCACCATATGAGAACTTTATAGTGTGTGAGTGTGTGGGTGTGCGCACACAAATCATGTGGGGGGTCCCAGCTTTTGTCAGATATAAGAACAGGGGTTCCAACAAAAAAAGGTTGGGAACCTATATGATACTGTCTAAGGAACCTATATGATACTGTTTAAGGAACCTGTATGATACTGTCTAAGGACAAGAGAGAAGAACCTATATGATACTGTCTAAGGAACCTATATGATACTAAGGACAAGGGAGAAGAACCTATATGATGCTGTCTAAGGACAAGGGAGAAGCCACAGAAATAGACAATGCCATTCCAATCAAAACAGTGCCATGCCAACCAAGACAATGGGATACCAGTCAAGACAATAGTATACACAGTCAAGCTGTATCCGTCTGAGCTTCTGGGCAGCCAAGTATTCAGCAAATGAAAGAAACGGTAAAGATACAGGAATTTGCAGTTTGTGGCCTTTTACAATAAACATGATGATTAAATGTTTCTACATGGAAAGAGAAGCAAACAATCAAACGGAGGAGTATTGCTCAGTGAAATATGTCATTGGCTGTAAATACTCCGAAAATACAATAGCCCCTGTGGGCACCGATGACACATTCATACCATTCACTTAAGACAAAATTTGGTGTGCAGCAAATTCAAAAAACAAGAGTCATCCACAGTTTGCTTGGAACGGGATGAGAATACGTGATGAGACCAAATGCCACATTTCCCAAATCCTCCCGGCTGTCAAACATCACACTGAAAAACAGGAGGAGAGAACCGACAGACCAATTGATTTCATTGACTGCACCAACGGTTTATGCTGTTAGACATGACAGTATTTACACAATGAAACTGGGTCAAACAGTGCAATCAGACCCCTGACCAAATAGATATCTGTAATATCAACTGATTGCAATCAAACAACGTTGTTACAACATGCTAGGATTAACGGCAATTTCAAGCCACTCACACGTAGATTCTCAACTAAAGACATAAACACAAAAACAAAGTGTAGCTGAGATTCTGAATAAAATGTCTCACTCAGATTTGGAAAGTCAATGAGAGGAGGGAGGCCTGTTTACCGTTTTTGTCATGGTTATACAGGACAGATACCCACCAAAGATGTATTTTACCTACACACTAAAATCCTCAGTGATAATGAGAGAACATTACAGGTCCATTTGGTACATTTGTACACTCTCTGAGTTCAAATGTTTCTGGGTGATATTGGTAGTGGTGGTAGTGGTATAGGGGTTGCAGTGCACAACAGCTCCTTTCATAGCTGTCAGTGGCTGGGTCAGCTGTGCAGTAAAAGCTGTGAGTCCTACAGCTGCCTGCTCAGGGAGAAGGGTGGGGTGGGGTGGGGGGTTGGAGAAGAGAAGAGGAGGAAAGAGAAGAGAAGAAAGGGGTGGGGTCTGGTGAATGGGGAGATCTCCACTATATAGAGCCATGCTGGCCATTCAGATACAACTGGATGGTAGAACAAAGATGGGTCTGTGCCAGGGGGAGAGAGAGACTGCTCCCGGGATGCAACGTTGTTTGTCTGCTTCAGCATTCTGTTAATTCCAGAGCTTGTCATGTGTGGTTTGCATTGGAGGAAAATATGGGGTCCAAAACCGTAAATTTTCGGGGAAATGGAATAAAGAGCCTGTGTTCCAATAGATCCAATGTAGTTATTATTATTTAGTCCCAAGTTATTGCTAACACTTGCTTAAATATTTATAAAACCCACAAACAGACCTAACCACTTTTTTTTTTAATCAAAAGTAGCAAAAATAGCTGATCTACAAGTTCACAATGAGTCGCATGCATTGTGAACTTGTAGATTGTCCATTTATGCCCTTTTATGCCTTTATTGATCATTCAGTAGGCAGACAGGAAACGGGAGACGGGAGAGATGAGGAGTGACACGCAGCAAAGGCCGTCGGGATCGGGACTCGAACCCGCGACACGCTGTCAGGCTACATTGGAGCCTAGACCGGCTATTTTTGCCACTTTTGAGAGACATAGGGCATTCACTTACGAAATAATTTTACAGAGACTCAATAGGGACTCTTATAGTTAAAAGTAAGGTTTCAGGTTTGCATGTTCTCCCCGTGTCTCCTAGGGTAGGTACCCTCACAAAAACATGCAGTAATCCTGGTCACTATACTGCCTTCCCCTGGCCAGCCGGGGCGCCTGATGGAGGGGAAGGGAACTGGTTGGAATAACGTGTTCCTTCCACGCGCTACGTCCAACCAGGGAAACTCTCCCCTGTCAGGTGACAAGAAGGTCAGTTGGCTCTCATGCATTGAAGGAGGCATGAGCTCGGCCCTGGCCTCCCTAGGTTGGCAGAGGGAAGGTAGTGCCCAGGATTACATAGACAATTGGCACTGGGTGTAAAAAATAGGGTTACAAAATCGTGGGATAAAAAAAAAAAAAGTAAGGTTTCACTCCATGCATGAATCAATAATAAATGTGATGGACAGCAGTGGCTGTAGGCTTGGTATAAGCCAATCACAGAGATTCGGCCTAGTCTGTGTTTCTTAAATTATGCATCTATTAGATTTATAAGGAATCACTTTCATTACACATGTTCTTCAAGCTTATTCACGCAAACTCTCTCAGACTTGTTTGAGCTCTTCTTCTCCTTCTTTCTACAGCATGTCTCTTTTCTTTGACTTGTCTTGTTTTTAATCTCTCTCTCTCTCTCTGCTCTTCATATCTGAGCCTCAAGTAAAGCACCTATGTGCAATCTGCATTGTAGGAAACAACACATTTGACCTTGAACTTTCCATCAAAGAGGACTTTGTTTTTCCCATGTCTCATCTCTGCCTCATCTCTGCCTCATCGCAGCCTCAAATCTGCTCATACAGTAGCAGCCCACATCCAGGCTGCTAGTTTCAAGCACAAAGCGAGGTCCCACAACACTGGGCACAGAGCAGCAAGCAGAATCAAATTAGATTTAAACACCAATAAACATTGACCATGCATTAATTGTATTGCACACGACTGAAAGCATAATTATGCAAGTAAAACAGGACCTCGCAAATACTGCCCATCATAAACATTTTAATACTAGCTCCTAACTGCCTGCCTGCAATATGTAGTTGCGCTTGCATTAATACCAACTTATGTTCACGCCACTGTTGTGTTTGAAGCAACAATTTAGCAGTACAGTAGGCCTGTATATTATTGCCTTTTCTTGGACTGAAGATATACAACATACAGTATGTTGTGATCCTAGACCGCTAGTCCAAAGCTCAGGGAGCTGCATGACCTTCAATATAGAATCCTTATTAAGATTATTAAATAATACGCCCTAACCTGGCACTGTGTCATGGGCTGGCTACAACTAATTTGTTGTCATCTCAACGTCTCCATGACTGTTCAGCAGAATAGGTGTATGATTCAACATGCACAAAGCAAAACAAATGAATGATTAAACTGTCTTTGTTTCTTAATTTGGCTCTCATAAAGTGTTGTTCCAAGCTGGTTTGGGAGCAACAACAATATAACATTCAAGTCACAAATGCTGCACCATATGTGGCCTAAAGTTTATGTAGGGCATAGCATTTGTTAGAAGGCCACCTACTGACTCTGTGGCAAGCAGTGTTGGAGAATATACTTTCAAACATGCATTCAGTGCAAAAGGACTATGCATAATATTAATGGCAGACAAACTGCATTGCGCATCAACTTGTTCGAAGCTTAAATAACTACCGTAAATAGAATCAAGAATCAAGGTGTCTATTTGTCACTCACTCATACAGGTACAAGCAGCGAAATGTTGGTTTAGCATGTTCTGCAAGATTGTGCTAACAGTAATACAATATACAACAAGATAATGACAGAGATAATACTGGATATGTATCCATATGTGATTGACAGTCTAGCCACCCTACATAATTGCATTACCGACATCAAAAACTGGATGTCTAACAACTTCCTTCAGCTGAACGAGAAATAATCTGAGGTTCCAAACCTCAAACCCACAGTTAGAAACCTAGTTGTCACCTTTGACCCAGACCTCAACCTCCAACATCATGTCAAGAAGGTCGTTTAATCCTCATTTTATCACCTCAGAAATATAGCAAAAATTAAATAATTCCTGACCATCGCCGATCTGAAAAAAGTTGTTCATGCCTTCATCTTCTCGCACTTAGACTACTGTAATTCTCTCTACACCTGCCTCTCAAAAGAATCCATCCACAGCCTTCAGCTGGTTCAGAATGCTGCGGCCCGTCTTTTAACTGGTACCCTACCCTTTGGAACGCCCTGTAGCCCCTAGAGATCAGGCTCACTGAGTCTGTCCCCCGGTTTAAATCCCTCCTTAAAACCCACTTCTATAGATTAGCTTTTAATGCCCAGCCCTAATCGATGATTACAGTCAATCTCCACTGGTCTTGCACCGGTATGAAAGTGGTCTGTTCATGTTCTGCATTATTTTTAATTATCTTTAATCTTTCTTTGTTTTGTTTTGTGTGTTTTGTTTTGCTGTTTTCTTTGTAAAGCACTTTGTAACCCAGTTTTGAGAGGTGCTATATAAATAAAGTTGTTTTTATTATTATTATTATTATTATAAAGTAATGTACTACTTGATAATAACTGTATTGTATTACCCAATTTGTAAAAGTAACACATATTACTTTGTGATGCATGTAGTGTTACTTAGTCAAAGAATCCAAAAGAATTCCAAAAAAAAAATCCAATCAACAATCCTATAACAATCCTATTGGATACATTCTTATAGGATAAAAATCCTATAAGAAAAATCCAATAGGATTTGTTCCAAAATCTTGAGGTTTTTTATTGGAATCTATTGGAATCCTATAGAGTTTTTAGCTAGATTTTTCTATTGGAATCCTAGGCCTATGACCTCTTGACTCTAAGGAACTTTTATTTTCGTAAAGAAGTACTGTACTGTATTTGGAATTCGAATATGTCAATGATTGTATTATATTCAAATATCAACCCTTTCGGCAAATATGATGTCCATGTTTCAACAATACAATGGTTTAAAGCAGTGGTTCTCAAATTGGGGTTCGGGGACCCAGATCCTCCTTGGGGGGTTTCAGGGTGTCGGCCAGCAAAATTAATGCAGCGTCAGAATCAGCCACATCAGCTATTTGAAAATAGCCGATCTACAAGCTCATGCGTGTTTTCAAAGGATTTGGAATACTTTTGAAACATATTAACAACACAAGTCTTGTATGACACAAAATGTTTTCAGATATGGGGTCCGCAGCCGAGTACATGTTATTTTAAAGAACAGTTTTTCTCAAACTCAAATGACGGGAAGTGCTTTTTAGTTCTATAGCCCACATCAGTAACATTTCCAGCAGGGAACATGTTTCAATATTATTTCAATAAGATTATGATAGAGGTGACAGAAATTATTATAGCAATTTTCAGAATCCTATAGGATTCTACTGGAACATTGGAGAATTCCTACCGGATTCTTATAGAAATTGTACATTGTTTTCTGCATCTTCCTCGGTCACACCAGCATGTCCTCTCTCACCGCATGCATAAACCATCCTCTTTGACATTCCTCTTTTCCTCTTGCCTGGCAGCTCCATCTTCAGCGTCCTTCTCCCAATGTACCCCTCATCCCTCCTCCGCACATGTCCAAACCATCTCAACCTTGCCTGTCTGTCTTGGCCCAAACCTTCTTGGCTGACCATATAGTCATTTCGATCTTGTCCCTCCTTGTCACTCCTAATGGGAATCATAGCATCTTCAATTCTGCCACCTCTAGCTTTGTCTCCTGTCTTTTTGCCACCATACTTTTACTCAAGTAACATTTTGAATATCTAATGGTGCTTTTAAGAGAGTATTTCTACATTGTGGTATTGTTTACTTTTAAGTGAAAAAAGAGTACTTCTTCCAACTACTACTACTACTACTACTACTACTACTACTACTAGTACTACTACTACTACTACTACTACTACTACTACTACTACTACTACTACTACTACTACTACTAGTACTAGTACTACTACTACTACTACTACTACTACTACTACTACTACTACTACTACTACTACTAGTACTACTACTACTACTACTACTACTACTACTAGTACTACTACTACTACTACTACTACTACTAGTACTACTACTACTAAGTGGTGGGGGCCGTGGGGGTGGGGGCCGTGTTTTCTCGATATATATATATATTTTTTAAATAATACAATACAAAAATTAAATAAAATAAACGAAAAAAGTAATCAAAAAAACATGGCCCCTCGCATATTAGGGGGGCAGGGTGAGTCACCAGAACCAAGGACGGGTGTTTTTGATGAATCTAACATGTTAAAAATGGAGTTTGAAGTTATAATGGGTTTGTATAGGAAGGGGGCGTGTCTGATAAAATGAATATCAAATATCTACATACTGACTCAAGCAACTTAAAAACGGTCTGGGGGGCTCACAAAAGCCTGAGTAGATGATAAAATGACCCAAAGTTTTTTTGAAAGTGAAATATCCCTTTAAGTAAAGAAATGTAGTACTTTTTCCACCACTGGTGACGTGTGTTTGTGTTTTTGTGTATTGCGTTTGTGCATGGATGGCATGCATGCGTGCGCGCGTCCCTGGTCGGTCCTTGGCAGCTGAGCTCACGCGCCCCCCACTAGGAGGAGTCTGTCAGGGAGATGATTTGATTAGCTGGCCGCGCTGTGCGCTGCGATCTGATGTCAAAGTCCCTTCAGAGCTCCATCTACAGCTGAAGAGTGAAGACTGCTGTACTATAGGCTATATATTTTTTTTTCAAGGAAAAACTGGACAAAACAAATCATCCACTTGTCACATGGAAGTAGGCTGCACGATCAGACAAGAGACATGGGATGCATTAAAAGGACGCAGATATTGCTGTGAAAGTTTGCGTTATTTTCGGAGAGATGGAGACCGTCCGGAATGAAGGGAGAATCATACAATTGTAAATAGGCTATTTATTCACTAAAAGGGACTTGCCTTAGGATGACACCTGCACACCAAGACCGATCTGGCTCTGCTGGACTTGTAGAGTAAGGTTATTTTATTGCTCACGGGAAGGGAGTGACTTTTTGCTTCTAATTTTGCACGAACGTGAACTGACCTCTCATTGACCATCTGGACAGCTGTCCACACTGCATAGGCTACTATGCAGCTCATGGACGCAATGATCTGCTGCCCTTGTATCAGCATCACAGACTGCGACAAATAAACAACATTGGACAGTGTGGTCTCTACATCACATCAGATAATAAACAAGTGAGTATGAATGGTGGTGGGAAAAGTGCTCACATGTTTTACTTAAGTAAAAGTATCAATATGTAGTTATGTAATTACAAGTAAAATGAATCTGGAATTCAAAATGTACTCGAGTAAAAGTACTTCAAGTACTAAAAGTATTAAGTACTCATTATGCAGAATGTCCCATTTCCATAATGTATAAAAATCTTTTGAAAATAGCAGATCTACAAGCTCACAATGTAAATCAGATATTTTCAAATGGCCGAAATGTAGGCTGAAGTGGGTAATGTATGTTTTGTAATAATAATCCAAATCTATAAGTAACTAGTAACTAAAGTTGTCAAATAATTGTAGTGGAATAATGGAGTAAAAGTATAGAAGTAAAAGTACTGAAAATTTGAAATACTCCAGTAAAGTAAAAAATACCTCAACAATTTACATAAGTACAGTGCTTGAGTAAATGTACTAGTTACTTTACACCACTGAGTATGAATATCCATATGAAAGAAAAAGAAACATCCTAAATATTTGCACATAAAATGTACTCTTTTGTACCAGTTCCTTTCTAGTTGTGTGTGTACGAAAAGGGGAGTTCAGACTTCATAACGTGCTATTTGTAGGCTACTGCGGTTTAGGATGCATAGAATACAGTAGGCTATAGTGTATATTCAAAACCATATTTTCCAGTGAGCAGTGACCTACATTATACTTTCATGCTTTTAGGCAAATTAATGTTTCCAACTTGATCATCATAAGAAAGATCCCATAATTTTAATTGATTAAAATGGATTATAGGCTATATGAAATAATATTGAAAGTGTATTGTCACAGGCTGCACTCTAAAGTAGCCTAATGCTGTTAAGAGGACTGTGGTGGTGTACCGTATGTACTGCAATTGTTTCATATTAATTGATGCCAGTAGTGTTTCTTTACTTACAATCCTGTGTTGTTTGTTTTATGTTGCAGATATTGCCTCTGTTATCATGGACATTTAGATTTGCCAGCATCTCTGTTAAAACAGACAGTCCAGGTTCAGTTGTCATGTCTGCCTTGGACATCTTTCCACCTGACTGCTCTGTTCAGCGGCCATCTCAACCTAGAGTCAAATAATTAAAAGAGCAGATAGAGAGCTGCGCATCAACTGTCCTCACCTCTGTCCAACCCCCATTAAGTCAGTTTAATCTCTGAAGCACTGACTCACCATGGGCACGGTATTATCACTGTCGCCTGGCACTCGGAAATCAAGCTACTATGATAACCGGGCAGGCTCTCTCAACCATTACCCGAGCTTCAGCAGCCACTCTCTCAACGCCCAGAAGGACCGCGGTCTGAAACGGGGTCAGTCCATCTTCCTCCCTGCACTGACCTGGAAACGACTGGTAGCCTCCACCAAGAAGAGAGGCGGCACCAAGAAAAGCTCTGGGGGTCCGGGGGCCCTATGTGACCCACTCAACAACAACAACAACATCAACATATACCAGAAAGACGCTGTGCTGCACCTTAACCGCGAGAATGTGAAGAAGTCTGTGTCATGTGCCAACTTGTCCAGCTACGATTGCCCAGCGGGACTGGGTCTGGGCCTCGGGTACGGGCTGGGCTTGGGCCACGGCCACGGCTATGGCTATGGCTATGGCTACAGCAAACCCCAGCCACTGGCCTGTCCTGTGAAACAAGTCCCCCTGGGTGCGGTGACCTCATCGCCTAAGCGCGTCATTGTCCAAGCCTCAACTAGCGAGCTTCTCCGCTGTCTGGGGGAGTTCCTGTGCACCCGCTGTTACCGGTTGAAGCACCTGTCCCCGGCCGACCCGGTGCTGTGGCTCCGGGCCGTGGACCGCTCGCTGCTCCTGCAGGGCTGGCAGGATCAGGCCTTTGTCACGCCGGCCAACGTGGTCTTCGTCTACATGCTGTGTCGGCACGTAGTGGAAGGGGACCTTGTGGCCTCGGAGCATGAGCTTCAGGCTACGCTACTCACCTGCCTCTACTTGTCCTACTCTTACATGGGCAATGAAATCTCTTATCCCCTCAAGCCCTTCCTGGTGGAGGCTGGTAAGGAGGCCTTCTGGGACCGCTGCCTGGCCATTATTGATGCTACCAGCTCCAAGATGCTGCGCATTAACGCAGATCCGCACTTTTTCACACAGGTATTTGCTGAACTCAAGAGCGAGGGGGGCTGTGGCCCCCAGGACTACAGCCGGGTGCTGGATCGGTGATCAAACCCAGTTAGCACTCCTCCAGCACACCTCTGCCTTTTGATACAGACATGTGCACTCTTGCACACAGACACACACGATTCCTCTCGTTTTTTTTTCACACTTTGCCCTTCTCCTGTTCAGCTGATGGTGTTAACACCTTAAGGACCAGATAGCCTATCTGTATTGTTTTTTTAATCATTCCATCAGATGCCTGATGCCCTTGTCCTTACAATCCACAGACAGATCCTTAGGAGTAAAAAGTGATATTGCAACATTTCATTGACACAACGTGTTTCAGGCTCACTTAGTTTTGCTCATCTTCTCATCAAAGGGGACCATTATCTCATTAGTGGCCTCATAAAAGAGCCTTCAAAGTCAAACCCCTCTACATAACCTACAGTCAAGTGCATTCCCACTAGACCACCTGAAAATGACTGAGCAATTTCCATCCTTGGCCACAGAGGAATGGAATATGCCAACGCCACATCACTTAATATGGAGGAATATTCCATGAAGAGGATGGTTGTACTATGATCAATCAATTGGAATGGCATCTTCATCAATGACACTCTTGTCATGTAATTGTATATTTGCATTATATTCCTGCAGGAATATCCAATGAGACTTACTAACACTGTAGTGCAAGCTATGTGTCAGCAATGAAAGGTGACTAAACGTACTGAACAGATGAAACATCCATGTTAGGTCCTCTGTGCTTTGTTATCAATTCAATAGAACCTAGTGTTTTTCAGAGCCTTTTGAAGGTCATCTGGCCTTAGGGGACAGTTGCCAGTTAACCTCATTATAGTCATTCTCCTCAACCGACAAGGACTTCAGATGTCACCGGCTACCTTATCTCATCTTAGGGTTTCCTGGTGGAAGTTGTTACACTTAAAACTTGTTTCAAGTTTTAAGTGTGTGTGTGTGTGTGTGTGTGTGTGTGTGTGTGTGTGTGTGTGTGTGTGTGTGTGTGTGTGTGCCTGTGCCTGTTGATAGATTGTGCCGTGGGCAGTAGTGAAGGCCATCAGCCATTTATCCCCATCCGTTGTTAACTACTTGTGGGCATCCACATTCGTGGTATTAATGAGATTAACAGATTACTGAAGCTCCTCCCCCTGCCCCCCAACCTCTCAACCTGTGCCCCCTTCTTGTCTACACCATACACTGTATAAAATCCAGAGTGTTCATTTAACTCAGAAAGTGGACCCAAATGGATCATTTTGGTTACATTTGTGCATTCTTACAAATGGATACATTACCACAGGATTTTAATGTGAAGTCCTAGAGAGCTTCAGCAGCTAATCCTGTCAGGGCAGGGGCCAGTCAGCCTGTAAACACACACACACACACACACACACACACACACACACACACACACACACACACACACACACACACACACACACACACACACACACACACACACACACACACACACACACACACACACACTCTCACACACACACACACACACACACACACACACACACACACACACACACACACACACTACAATGTTAAACACCTTGTCTCGTGCAATGTTTCTCGTGCCTGTGTTTGAGCACTCCTATGGGTCAATGTCGTGACACGTGTGTGTGTGTGTGTGTGTGTGTGTGTGTGTGTGTGTGTGTGTGTGTGTGTGTGTGTGTGTGTGTGTGTGTGTGTGTGTGTGTGTGTGTGTGTGTGTGTGTGTGTGTGTGTGTGTGTGTGTGTGTGTGCGTTGCACCATCAGAGTCAGACGTAGCTGTAAGTGCCCCAGCACAGGGCTGAAATAAAAGATGGATTACGCTGTGGGTTAAAGGCAGTTGTTTTTGTACTGCAGCTGAATGTGTCCCAGTTTCTCATCAGTCACCTGTGTATCCTTAAAGAAGGCTTTCGGGGTTAGGGATTCGATTATCTATATATAATATATATACCTGTATATCTCTCCTTTCTGTTTCATTGTTGGACCCCTCTCTCCTTGAACACTTCTTTGAATGAAACCATGGCGTTTATGCTTTAGGCATTCTGATTTAAGTCCTGTTTTTATCTTGAGTGTGTGTACACACGTCAGTCAGGAATATAGAGCCCGTAGACCAGGAGGCCACTGATCAGTCCATTGCAGTTGCAGCATAAAAACACCATTGTACAAACAAATGCATTAAATAAACATCAGAGAGACACGGCAGTCCTAGCATGGCATTTAAAGTCGATACTACAATGACTTGCCCCCATTCAACTACAACATACAGCGTTTCTTCTCTTATCTCCTCTGTTGATTGAAAAATGCCATTTAAGAGATGTATAGGAAACTGCCACAGAAAATGCTGTGTGTGGGTTTTTACAAGGATATCTCAGACCTGATAGGCTGCTAAAGGCTAACCCTGTATGTCTGACTCATAGATAGCTTCATCAAGCTGTTTCAGGGCCACAGAGGCTGATGCTCAATTTCTGCCAAGACGCCTGGCCTACAATAGCATGTGGCAAAGCAGGCAGCACTTAATCTTTTAGTAGTTAGGGATCTATAGAGGCTTGCATGCTCCACCACCCTGCCCCTTGGTAAACACCTTCTGCTCTGACAAGACACTGGACGAACCGTGCACACTCATGGATTGATAAACAAGTACTAGGCTACTACTCGTACACGACAGGTCAATTGTTTGCAGGCACACACACACACACACACACACACACACACACACACACACACACACACACACACACACACACACACACACACACACACACACACACACACACACACACACACACACACACACACACACACACACACACACACACACAGTATGCAAGTACTCTCATATACATACACCCTTGGGTAATCTAGTTCTAAGCCCCCTGCCTAATCAAATGAGGAAGCGAAACACGAGGAGAAATAAGTATGTTGAATGAATGAATCCAGTGAGAGTTGGTGTCCCACTTTCCTTTTAATTTTACTCCTCAGCTCTGCCTTTAAATCTCTCTGCTACAGGCACCCATAACCACCCAAGGGCCAGACAGGACAGAATGAGGTTGTTTGTTGGTGTCACAGGTGTAGTGATTGGGGGTGTTGTGTCCTTCTTGAGAGTGAATGTGGGTCATGGTTCTCAGTTAAATCTGTTTCTACCACCAATGTCGTTCTGTTGACAAGGACCGTACAGTATTGCTAAGGCTAAGAGATGCACTGAGTGGCATGTTCCGATATAGCGTTATCCATTGTCATGTGCAGTAACATCAGTGACACAAAGTAAGTGTGAGAATTTTGTTTTATATTTGGTGTCATAGCTCAAAAAGCACAACGTGACCATTCCCTTGATGAAAAAACGTTGTTCACTTCACGCTAATCCTCTATAATCATGTGTAGGAGAGGCCCATGTGCATGAGTAATTCAATACAAGTGCAATTTGACAAATGTGACAACTGGTGTGTATCCCAACTGACCTCAAACTGACTACTCTTTCTTTCTGTACTGCTGTCTAATCAGTCTTTGAGCTGGATCATATTACTGTTCATCCAATCATATAGCCATAAAATGACGTGGTCTCTAAGCCAATCAACATGCTTCTCAACCAGAACTCTAATTCAACTCATCCAATCAAACCCACAGCAGGAGGTCTGATCTCTGCCTGGCTCATTGAATGGACATAATGTACTTATCTGCAGCAGACACACTTTGGCAACTCTGTGAATAAGTCACGACTACTGTTATATATAAAATGAATACTTAATCAGAAATGAACGTGATCTACTTGAGAAAAGACAAAAAGGGAGACTATTCTGTGGACAGGACACTGGCAAGGACGTTAACAACTTTGCTATACAGAATGGGCTCAGGCCTTAATTTGGCTGGTATAGGAGACTTTTGAATTTGGGGTGAACATTGTGGACAGCTCTGTGAGTTGTGCTACCTTATTCTCAATGTATTTTATTGCTGCTGTTGTACGTTGGTGTGTAATGACAATGGCACACCTTGGACAGTCTCTTGAAGTTCAGACGTAAAAAAGGCAGATACTACTGTACTGTGTAAATACATTGCTATATGTAAGAAATGAACCAAAAACAAACAAAAAAGAACATGTCATGCTGTGTGGTAGTGTGCATGCCAGCCAGGTAGTCTAGGTAATGTTCTTTATTTTTCTTCAACTGTATTTATTTTATTTTTTACTTTTGTTCGAATTGCTTTTTTCTATGTGTATAATATTTTCAGTGACATTTAATTTCCATTGGTACATAAAAAGAGCACACTGGATTGTTCTTTTATGGGCAATATGATGAAGTATTACTTAAGTGTCATTGTTATGACTGCAAATGCAACTATCATGGCCATTGTGGTGTTTTTTTATGTTTAGAAAAAACAACAGATCTGTAATTTGTGTTTTCTTATCCTGTCTTGAAATATCAAAGCATGTTAGGTCATATGAACAGTGACAGAATTATAACATAAAACCACCATGGCTGTCTCACAACCATCTCGACTTCAACATCACCCCTCAGTGTTAGATGTGATCAGAATATCATCATGATATTTTGGGCTCGAGGTTTGCAGGTTTAAGGGCTGAATGGTTACCAACCTTTAGTAGCAAGTGTTTTTTGCCTGTTTTTAGAACAGCATGTCAGGCAGGAAGGTGATTACTGTAAATCTCATGGCCTTCTCAACATCACAGCCTTACTTTGTAAAGGCTCTGTTTATGTATAGGAAACGTTCAAATCTGCGGAAGTCAATGGATGTTTTCATTGATCAATAGGCCATATGGTGCTACAAAGGAGGCTATTGTACTGGACTGGCTTTGTCACAGGTGGCTCCATCAGCCCACACTGCATCCTTCATGATTGCAGCTTTTCCTTCACAAGGCTATCCTACACAACCTCACTGTCATCAGAGGGAATTTGTCTTACACCATCTGCTGTATGTTGGGAGAGTGTTAATAAAGACATACAGTAAAAACACACCTGCCTGTGACCCTTTCCTACATACCTGCCTGCTCCATTCTCATGATGTGTTTCCTGGCCCTCTTGAGTTTCCATGGTTACCTTCTTCAGTTGCCAATTATTGGCAGGGAAACAAAATTAAGCAGTGAACCTACCTTGAGTGACTTTTATAAAGCCACTTCATAAGTATGCACGCAGCAAGTGTTAATTTAACTCTGGAAGTGTACACATTTATACCTGTCAAAATGTATAATACTATTGTTAAGGAAAACTTGAAGATAAAGAAACATGACAATTGTTTTCTTTCTTTCTTTCTTTTCTTTTTCATGATGACTATGTTGACTATGTTGACTATTTAATAAACTATTGAGGTGAAATCCAAATCCGGTACTATGAATGTAATTTGCAAGAATGCTCTTATGCTCTTATGCTCTCTCTCTCGCTCACTGTCTCTTTATATATCTCTCTCACACACACAAAACACAAACAAGGAAACGGTCAGCACACACACTATTGCGAGCCACAGCTTAGCATCTGCAAAGCCCACATACTTACTGAAACTACCATTGTTGTTTTCCCTGAGCACCATATACTTCCCTTGTCTGCAAGGCAAGGCAGCCATGTCTGGCAGTAAATCCATGCGGGACATAAAATAGCTTAATGCACGCTCTTACAATAGCCTGACAGCGCAGATGGCCTTTGGGGCTTCTGTCGGGGGCACTGCCCTCCATCTGAGAACGTCTCTCTGCAGTCAATCACCGCCCACTGTTGTGTGCCACTGTGATCTGCATCGCCCCAGGCGGGGCTGCTGTAGTGGTGCTGCTGCCTATATGCTTTGAAGAGTGGCAAACGAGTGCCATCTCATTATCGCGTGTCAACAGGTGCACAGTATTACAGATTTATACTTTGGTCATATAGTGTCGCATGCTGAAAATAGCAGATCTACAGCACTGAAAACGCGACGCGGACGCGAAACGTTGTGAGCTTGTACTGTGGATTGGCTATTTTAGGCGTGCAACACTGTCATATGATGGAGCATCAATTGGGCAAAACAGATACATGGAGATCATGCATGTATAAGGAAATAGTGGAGCAGTTGAATAACTGAGGCAGATTCATCGTCTCACCATGCAAGGGGGACCGACACGGTCAGTCGTTTGTGCCAGTAGCCATGAAAATATACAATGAAACCACTGGACCTTCCATCACCAGGCCTTCGGCCTTGTCCTCAGATTAATGACTCATGTGTTTTGGTACTTTATTCCTAATCTCTGTCCGTTTTCCCCTATTAATTACTTTTGGATAATAGGAGTAAAATGTTATTCTTAGCTGTATGTTTTATCAGTATCTGTCCTCTATTTCTTACTGTGGTACTGCCACAACAACTGAATTTCCCTTGTGGGATCAATAAAGCTCTATCTATCTATACTGCATGTGTGAGAACACGAAGTCTCTCTGTTCTACAGAGCATGTGAGTATCATGTGAGGTTAGAAGTGGGTTTTGCTTTCAAAGTGTGTGTCTATAAGTGGAAGAGGACATTATTTTTGTCCTAGATTATAATAATATGTCACCCCATATTACTGAGGACAGTAAATGTTAAGAAACACACAGACAGCATGCACACACACAGACAGACAGACAGATGCTCACACAAATGCAGATGCACTGTAGCAGCTGCTGCTTTCCTTGAGTCCCGAGGTACCATAATCTCTGTAATTCCCATTACAACTGCTAACATCCTACACACAAGTACATGTATAAATTCCCCTATAGAATTTAAATATAGAGGATTTATAGTACTTTTATTTTAGCAGTAGAGATCTCTCTGTTGTTAAGCCAT
The DNA here is from genome assembly GCF_963280865.1 of Gymnoscopelus braueri. Lineage (NCBI taxonomy): Eukaryota > Metazoa > Chordata > Actinopteri > Myctophiformes > Myctophidae > Gymnoscopelus > Gymnoscopelus braueri. The sequence goes on from NC_137613.1 coordinate 42,437,858, forward strand.
AAAACTACGAATAAAAATGATGTTGCAGCCAAAGCAGCTTACTTAGTTCGGTCCACTGTGCCCGTCTGGTATGTAGCTGCGTTATAACGTTTATTTTGTTTAATGTCATTCATAATTTGTTCACAATGCTCAACTTGAGTCACTGGCCAAGGCTAAGGACATTTCTGAGGGCACAGAGGTGAGGGCAGGGCACTAGATGAAGAAAGGAACGAGTCAGAGACAGAGATAGAAAGAGGAGCGAGAAGAACGAGGAGGTGGTGCTGCAGATGGCTGCAGGGGCTTGGGCCTGCAGTCCTCCCTAGCCCTCTCCTGTCTACACAAATCACCATGCCCTCTGCTTCCCACTGTTTAGCTCCTATTGTGCACAGTTCGGTGTGCTCAATGGCGCAACGAAAGCCTCTACTGCTGTTGTCCAGCTCTTATAAAGTCCTCTGGGATGCGAGAAGAATCACACCATTGCTAATGGGGGGTGTCCATCCATTAGCAATATAAATTAAAAAAATATCCTGAAACATCTACCCATGTTAGTTTACTTTTGAATAAATCAATAAGAGATTTATATATATATGTATATACACACACTTGTACATGGGTGTGTGACCCATAGGAATATATATTTTTTTGGAAACAGGCACCCCCATATTATTTATTTTGATATCATCTTATTTTGGGATAAAGCACTGTTGTCCAAATATAACACAAATTACACAATGACATTGTTCTGTGAAACAGATCAATGTAGGATCAATGATTCTGATTGATGAGCATTGTGTCAGGCACCTGTTGGCAAGCTCAAAGGGTCTTGTTCAGACCGAGACCAGTTGCTATAGCAATGAAAGCAGCTATTGACATTTATTGTGTATGTCTTGTAATTGCAGATGCACAATGATGAAGGTCAACTCAACTGTATAAACATTATGTTGCATGATAGATTAATATATTCTAGAATAATAGAGTAACCTAGAATGAGTAATTGTAACCAGAGTAATGTGAGAGTTTTATGCAACTGAGAGAATCTTTATTCTGTTTATAACATTCTTGGACCAGGACCAGTAGCTAGCAACAACAGCAGGGATTGAAATGTGATGTGTGTGTCTTAATTGCAGAAATAAACTTAAACAGAAATTTTAACTCCACACACTTCAAAATGGTCATTCACGCCCAGGTGTGTCACATGCACACAAAAGTAGAGGGCCATGAGTTCTGCTATCTGCTAATTTCACTAGTTTGGGTCCCGGGCAAATGTCTAATTTCTCTTTTGGGTCTTGAGCTAAAAAGTTGGGGAACCACTGCTCTAGAAGAGGAGAAGGGAGCTGATGAGGGATGTGAAAGTCTCTGCGAGGGCTGTCAAGTCTGTTTGCACAAAACTCAGACTCACTAAACCTTCATAAGGGGCTGCCATCCAGTAAACCCATATTTAATTTCAGCAAAAACAAATATCAATCACAAGACCTTGTAACATTTGCTGATTAGTAGGCAGTCAAACTGATAGCATGTTGATTCAGAGCAACCCAAGCTAAAAACCAATCTCCCCCTCACATGTAATGTTACTGTAATCTGCTGCATGTGACCTCCCCTCCATGTCGAAGGGGAAACGCTGGAAAACCTGTACTGCTTTCCAAACCAGCAGCCAGAGGATTTAGAGAGAGAAACACATACAGTATTATATACCAATCGCTAAATCCTCTCTCCAACTCATTACCAAATCCTCTCTATTGGGTCTCTAATCTCCAAAGATAGATAGATAGACCAGGTGCCAGTCTTTCTGTAATGGAATTGCAGCGCCCCTTTAAGTGATTGCATCAACAATTGGCAGTTCCGATAAATTAGATTAGAATTAGAGGAATCCTATTAGCAATACACTGCTGGAGCGTCAGCAAAATAGTCTGCATTTCATCAGCACATAAAACACACTGGCTGAAAAACCAATTCCAATTGATTTCCATGTGTCGACATTGTAACCACTCCTGGGCCTGTTCTGCACAAGTGGCATTAAGATTTACAGCTCTGTTTGTGTTTGCTTGTCATTTAACAAATGCATCAGGAAGTCTGCTATTATTCAGAGTTACACTATAGGACATGGCCCTGTCCTAGAGAGCAGAGTTGTCAGACTGAACAAATCTAATGGACAGGACTGATGTAGTGACTATGACAACTAGGCAGTTGCAAATGTTTATCCAATGGTTGCAAAACATGTTTTTCAGCTGGTAAAATTCTCCTCTGGCAAGTGAATACATGTATATCCAAGTGGAAATATATAACTTAATATCCACCAGGAGATTCATGTTTTCACCCGTCTGTCTGTCTGTCTGTCTGTAGCTAATCAATGACGGTCAGCGACTGTCAGCGAGTCAATGACAAATATCTTTTTTTTTGTGAATTAATAACTGCAGAGCAATCATCCCTCCAGGCTATGCGATACATGTCCCGTGATTATGGACCGGCTATGGACCGGAACAGGCCAATTGGGCACATGTCCGTCTGGCTTATGGGATTTATACTACTACCTAGAATATTATAAAGCTCCTGTCCCTCAGGCTTATGGGATGTACACTAAACTAAATGCAAAATATACAGTACATTTATCAACTTGACAACATACCCCTAAACACCAAAATCACAACAGTATTAATGTCCTCTCTGCGACAATTCAACTCAGTCCAAGCTGTCTTAAGCCAGGCGTTAGCCACTTTGCCAGTTTAGGGTGCTGGCGTTCACCTACTGTATGCACCAAAACAAATATAGCCCAATACAGTGCACGCACGCACGCACGCACGCACGCACGCACGCACGCACGCACGCACGCACGCACGCACGCACGCACGCACGCACGCACGCACGCACGCACGCACGCACGCACGGGTCTGGCGTCTCATTCCTCAGACTATTCTGCCATGGCCTGGTACATTTCAGATATAGCTGTGTGTACATCTCATTTTACATGCAATTTCTTTTCAGTTTCATATATAATTTACAATTTACTACATGAACTTGAAACTTTGGAAAACTGCAAGAAGCTGGCTCCATAAGCTGGCTCCATTGTGCCCGAGAGATCTTTGGTTGCTGGCCAAGTCAGAGTTTAAATGAGATTCACATTCAAGTCTGTTTGCCAATATCTCAACATGGTGTCAAATTAGGACAAGGAGATAGGAGTTATTCCTATCAGATGTTTTTTTGCCCTTTACTTTGACTAATAGGGTCTCAAAATAACTAAGCAAGGCGAAACTGGAAAGCAGGAAGATGAAAAATAGATGCACTTCTGCACAGCTGCTGACTTAGGTCACCTAGTTAATAGAACTAGAAGACATGGAGCATTGTCTAATGGTGGTGGGTACAGTCCTGTTGCTATATCCTTAGTTATTGCCATCCTTAGAGTAACAGTACTTTATATGATGGAGACGAATATATGTATGTATGAAAAGTATGCAATAAAGTATTCTTTATAAAGTCAGAGGAATTCTTCCGAGCACAGGAAATAAAAGGTTCAAAACATGCAAACTAACTTACAGATGAGGAAAACCGATGTACTGTACATTGAGAAGAATGGCGAACAACACATTCATATTAGCGCAGTTGCACTAATAGTTCATACACAATGCATTATTCAGTTTAAAACCTGCAAATAGTTTTGGCTACATTTTGTACACTCTCTGAGTTAAATGAACCACTTAAACCCGATAATACTTCATTGACCGGAGTCCCCATGGATTTTAGGTCCCAAAAATAGCCGATCTACAGGCTCACGAATGTTCGCCCCTGAATAGGGACACTAGGGTTAATGTGGTTAATACTGATGATTTTATTTTGTGGAGGGTATCACAGGAGAGAGGGTGTCAGAGCATGGTGAAAGGATAGGGAGTGCAGGCTGTCAGGAAGTTGAGTAAAAGAGATGTATTGTCAGCGGAAGACAGAGTTAAGCATTGATGAGTATGGGAAGAATTGGATTCCACAGTCAGATGTAGTCTTTGAAAAGTGTGACCCTACTATGTTTAAGAACTCAACATTGAATACTCGTGTTATGTTCTATGACTTTGACTAGTAAAATTACTATATGTAATTATAAATTCAAGCAACGATCATGGGGCAACAAGGTTCATTATGGACCTAAACTCGACAGATTATCGTCTTTTTTTTTTAAAGATTAGTTTTTTGGCTTTTCTGCCTTAGTTATTAAGTGAAGATGGACAGGAAAGAGGGGGAAAGAGACGGGGAGAGACACACATCAAAGGCCGTCGGGAACGGGACTCAAACCCACGACCCCGGGCCAGCAGATCCTACTCTATTCACAATGAAAAACATTGCAGATATTAAAACAACCACAGCACTACAAAATTACTTTTTAATAATTTATTTTACTTTCCCTTCTTTATTACTTCTGATATAAAAAAAACATAGTCTTAATTTTCTAGACAGCAGCATTAGACAATGCACACAAAAAACTCATTTTGCAAAGGCATTGAAATAATTCTGCTTGAAAAAATAAAAATATATATATTTGAAATGTCTCATCTTTGATGTAATTATGTTAAGTTATACAATATTTCATTAACGAAAAGTGCATCCATTCATTTTGTACAAAAAATTGAATGTACCTATATAAAACAACATCTGCAAATGTAAATTTAAAGCTGCAAGAATACATTTAACTGACTTGACTGTTAATACTGTATTCTGAGGTGGTTAAATAATTAATCCCTGTTTTAACAGAAGCTGCCAATTTCTTCCAGATCTTTAGCTATTTTTCCAGTATACAAATAAAAGTCTCTCCAGTGCCCGAGTAAAAAAAAGAAGCAAACTAGAAAAAGTGCTCCTCGGAGCACAGGTCTCCGCCAGGTCAGGTAGGTTATTGTGGGGCAGCAATGTTCGGAATTAGCCAATCAGGATGGAATATGAAAAATTGGACGGAACCATCTTGATCACTTGACTATATGTGTACCGATTTGCATGATGTTTGAATTTGTAGGAGTAATATAAAAAAGAAAAGTGTTGCAAAATTGGCCTCCTGGTGGCGCTATAATAGGGAAATGTTAAAAGGGTGGCATTTGTTCTTCAATGTAGTGCGAATGTGCGTGCAAAGTGTCACCACAATCGGACGCTGCATTCATGATTTGTGGCATTTTGTTCAAAACGGGCCACTCTGCAAACTTTAGATGTCAATATTAGCCAATCAGGATGGAATATGAAAATTTTAAAAGATCCATCGTGATCACATGATTATAGAGATCAAGTGCACCGATGTGCGTGAAATTTTGATAAATTCTGAAGGCTTAATATCAAAAAATGTGTCGGCCCCCTGGTGGCGCTATGAAAGGCAAATGTGAAAAATGCAGGTCAGTTGTTTTTCCTTGGCCTCTAGGGAGTGTGCGTGCAAAGTTTCATGCAGATCGGTGCAGTTATAGTTAAAAACACAAATCGTCCATTTATAGCGCCACCATGAGGCTGATTTGAACATTTTCAAGTGACATTTCTTCCTCGGCCTAGCGGGAATGTGCGTGTGAAATCTCACGGAAATCGCAAGCTGCGTTCATGATTTGAGGCATTTTGTTGAAAGCGGAGCAATCCAGCAAACTTTGGAAGCCAACCTTAGCCAATCAGGATGAAATATGGAAAATTGGACAGATCCGTGTTGATCACATGACTATAGAGATACTGTGTACTGATTTGCGTGATGTTTGGATAAAATCTGTAGGAGTACTGTCAAGAAATGTGTTTTGCAAAAAGCGGCCTCCTGGTGGCGCTATAAAAGGCTAATTTGAAAAATTTAGGGCAGAGGTTCTGCTCTGGCATCCAGGGAGTGTGTGTGCACAGTTTCGCTGCGATCAAGCGAACGGTGCCGGAGATTAGCTGTACACAAAATGACAGAATGACGGACACACGGACACACGGACGGACGGACACACGGACGGACACACGGACGGACGGACAGGGGGCAAAACATACTCTCTCGCCATGCCTTTCGGCCTGGCGGAGACAATAATGCAACCCAGTCTTCTCTGGGAAAATAATTTAAATTCACCCTCTACTGAACTCAATTTAGAAAAATGTCTCTACAAGGCAAAGGATGTGTAACTACCAATTCCTGAAATACCTGTCCATCCCTGCTCTGACCAACAAGTATTATGGCTTTGCAGTGGAGTTTATCATGCTTCCCTTGTTTTCCTTTCTTTTCTTTTTTTTTGATTAAAGCTGCAATCCAGAACTTATATTAATGACTTAAACATTATTTTAACAATCTGTATGTTCATGCAAAAATAACTAGCACACATGCAGTGTTTGGAGGTGGTCTCCCTTACTGTTCCATCGAGAAATGTAGACTAGTGCCAGGATGGACACCTATACCTACTGGTTGACAAGTAGCCCCCCTGAGGCAAGCACAATATCTCCCCTGGCCAAGCATCTTGGAAGATCGGCAGATAGTTTGGTCTCCCACACGGATCGAATCCCGAGTAGGACATAAAGCTTTAGGGATTGCAGCTTCAAGTATAGCTGAGAAATTGATTGTGACGACAAGGAGGCCTTCATCAGTTTGAACGTCTTGGGTTACCAAGCTGATGATGATGGTGTGTATCTTGGACGTACTGCTGAGGGACCAAGCCCCCCTGTACAGTACTATCCTGTGTTTGTTTAACCCAATCGGGGAACGCATCTGTGTCATTTTAGGATTTCTTTGGCTATTCAAAAATGGCAGATCTACAAGCTCATAGCGTGGCGCGCTATGAGCTTGTAGATCTGTGCTTCCGATCTGTGCTTCTGCGGGTCCCTGGAACAACATATTTTGAGATGGGGCCAAATACATTGGGGTCCTTGACATGGAAAAGTTGGATTTAGAAAACATTTTTAGATATGTATTTGGCCCGCAGACCCCGATCTCAAAATGTTTTGTTCCAGGGTTATGAGGTAACTGGGTGTTTATGGTAGGATGGCCTACATCAGTGTGAGGGCAACAGTAAGACGAAGCCATCTCGGTTCTTCTTGAAGTCTACGTTGGTCTGGCCGGCCTTGGTCTCCACGGTAACGGTCTTGGGCTTACCACGCATGTGCACCTGGACGACTGGACTGCAAACCTTCACTGGTAAGAGGACTTTCCTCACTCTGAAACATAGACAGATTAGTATTAGGATACTTATGAACCATACAGTAAAATCCATAGTTACTTACGTATTTTCTATCAATTACACACCCCATTTTTTTGGTTTGGAGATTATTATTTTTTTGTCGCATTCCTGAGCCAATCATTTGATGACCGACCGGTCATCAAATTGGGGATGAACTATCCCTTTAAAGTCTAACAATGTACACACATACAAGCACAACACGCACAATACAAAGTACAAGGCTAATTATTAGTTGAATTGTTTGAAGTTGAGTAGTCCATGAAAACTAAATCGAAGGATCCTCTATTTGAGGAGGTGAGGGTGCTGCAGCATATTAAATCTCTTTGGTGGCAGACAGCTGGGAAGAGGACATTTTCCTGCCTGCCAGCTGCACTGTCAGCTGAAGAGGATGGCCTGTGTTGAAGGCCATGTGCTCCATGCTCTGCACTGAGGTTCACTCAGCTCAGCCTGGCACCAACATTCTACACCTGACACCACCACTCTAGTGAAACTAGCCATCTACAAGCTCACAACACGTTGACGTGTTGTGAGCTTGTAGATCTGCTATTTTCACTATTTTGTAAGTTTGCCGAACAGGCGACTTTCCGATTCCCAGATGGCCTCTCTACCTATTCAGCTATGGCCGCTCCCGTCTAAGCTTACTGTTGAGCTTAAAGGGATATTTCAAGTTTGAAAGGTTCAAATACAATAAAAAAGATCTATTAAAACGAATGAAAAAAGTAATGAAAAAACATGGCCTCTCACGTATTAGGAGGGCAGTATGAGTCACCAGAACCAAGGACGGGTGTTTTCGATTAATCTATCATGGTTAAAATGGAGTTTGAAGTTACGATGTGTTTGTATAGGAAGGGGGCGTATCAGATAAAATGAATATCAAATATCTAAATACTTAATCAAGCAACTTAAAAACTGTGCAAAACAATGTGCACTCAGTGGAGAGAGCCCAACAGCTGGACTTTTAAACAATCACCCCTAAATTCACAAAGTGAATGTCGGCATCTGTGCTAAGCTACTCCCAACAGGTGTAGCCTTGTACCCCCCCCCCCCCCTCTCCATCCCCTTGGTCAAAAACCCCCACAACCAGCTGTCCCCCCCTTCCGGGGCTGTTGAAACATCCGGCCCAGAAACCCACTGACCTTGGCCGGGTTTTGATTCGCGTGCGACCCTGCTGTCATCTGAGATTCGAGCGGCTAATAAATAGGAAGGGTCCAGTGAAAGTTGACACCGGGCTAAGGCGCCCTGAACTTCAGACTAAGCCACAAGCTATGCCTGTGCACAGTAAAGTCCTGCGTTCATTTACGTCATCAAGTGTACAAATGGAACCAATTGGACCAGTGTGAGGGCTGTGGATGATTGGCTGAGAGCAGAGCTGTGTGTAAAGCTACATGTTAAAGAAGACAGAGGCGTTCCACAATGCCTGACTATTACTAACACACAGACGTGCTGTTTACGACTTGTGCTCTTACTTTCTTCCTATCTTCCCATCATCTTCTGTGCAGAGAGGGGCGGGGTGGGGGGATGTTGAATATATAAACATGATAAACCCAGCAGTCTGCTGTTTGTCAATGGGGGGGCCTCAAGCCACAGTCAAATAATTCACTGCCGTGTGTGGAGAGACAACATCACAGACAGAATTGGGGCGCAACCAACAGCAGTTCATGGAGGAGACTGAAGACCCCCCCCCCTCTCTCTCTCTCTCTCTCCTGTCTCCCCCCATCATCTCCTCTGCATTGCTGGATTGTGCTAATCCAATGTGAACATATGCCTCTGGTGTCTCCATTGTGGAGAATTATGGGCCATTTCATGTGTGAGCTGAATGTGTGGCAAGATGTGTTGTTACTGATGCTGCTTGGCCCTCTGTGCAGTCCCTTTGTGCAGTGGTGGAAAGTAACTAAGTACATTTACTCAAGTAATGTACTTAAATACAATTATGAGGTACTTTAACTTTACTTAAGTATTTCCATTTTAACTTTTTACTCCTCTTTTTCTGCTTGCTTGATTAACTGATAAACCACTTTTACCAGCTGCAACATTAAAGTGATGACTGCATTTCTATTTACAGTCCAATATTATTGTAAAAGGGGCTATTCTGCATAATGAGTACTTTTGTAATGTTACTCACATTTTTTTATGCAGGAATTTTACTTAGTTGCACTATATTACACAGTATTACACATACATTGTGGTATTGCTATTTTTACTTAAGTAAAAATGTATTTCACCACTGCATGGGGAATCAAATCAACACCGACCCTGTGCAGCGCTGGTCCCAGGGAATAATGTGCCATTTCCCTGACAGAGTGCCTTTTGTTTGTGCGTGTGTGTGCGTGTGTGTGTGTGTGTATGAGTGCATGTGTGCGTGCACACATGCACGCACACATGTACACAATGGCCACCCACATCCCTCTGTCTATTTTAGGAAATTATCAACTCAGTCCAAAAGCAGGCCTTTTTCTCAACAGTCAATGCCACATCATTTCATCTGGCTGAAAGTTTCAAGTCCAATCATCAGGATCAACAAAGTTCTCTCTCTTAGTAACCTAATGCTTCTTAAATGATGAGGTGACCCATTGCCATCCATCTCAAAGACGATGAGGCATTTTCTAACCCATGATAACGTGTTCAGAATAGAGTGCCCCTTATGCACACTGCCAATAACTGTTTTCCAGAACTCTGCCAATGGGGGAAAACAATCTCATCTTGATGAACTTCAATTAAACCCACCCAGAGACTATCCGCAAGCAAAGCAATTCTTGTTTCAGTAAAAGAGCATGAAGGGGGAAAACAATCAATGTTTTGTGGTAACTATTAATTTTGAGCTGTAAATAGCTGGGTGTCAGATCATCTGACATCATCAGGCACAGGGCCTCAGGTGTGATGATGTCTGCTTCTAATGATCCCACAGATCCCAGACCAGTGTTGGAGTGTTAAGGATCACAGTCCCAGATCATCACATTAGGGGATTAAGGGATGTCTGGGGGTTTTCCTCATTCTTTGCACACATATGGACATACTGTACACATGCAGCATGTGTACATTATGTCCATGTGTGAAAATAATGGGGAAACCACAGCTTTTCTCTCTCTCGCTCTCTCTACACATGTCTATGAACAGAAACAACTGGACAAAGAAACAGCTTTGCACCTAACACAGTATTAGCACTTTAAGACACTGCATTAATTAGAGAAAAGTAGCATAAAGTCTGCTGTAAATGTTTCATAGCTTGGCTTAGAGCTCACCGCCATATAAAATAAAGGTCAGAGAAGTGAAAGAAAATCAATCGACTTCAAAAGCCAAATTGTATTTCTGTCAAATGACTTCCAAATCCTGTGAAGGCGCCTCAGTTGTTCACTAAATCACTGTGTCATCTTCGTCTTATTCCCCTCTATCATTCATATGAATTCATACACTGAATCCCAGCATCTCACTTCAATCCTGCCCTCTCTCATCTATCCCCATTACTGTCTGGAGTGGACTCTCTCGTCCATCACTGGCTTCAGGTTGGGTTATGATTGGTCCTCATGAGGAGCTCAAACAGGAGAGGTGTCAACAGTTTGACAGAGCAGAGCTAAACCACAGAAAGATCAGGATCTCTGCACAGACCACAGTCCCAACAGGAGAAGTGATGGACAAGAGAGATGAGGAGGACCTCATAAATGATTGTTGAACAAGAGAGTGTCAGTAATATATGAAATACTGTCAGTGGTAGACTGGATTCAGGATCACCAAACTTTGGTAATCCGAGTTGTGTTATGCAGTCAACCTAAGCCTGATTTACTCGAGCTTGTACTGTAGATCTGCTATTTTTGCTGCGACAGAGTATAAATTAGGCATGAGTGATATAGCAGGGTTTTCTGCAGAACTTTATAGCCAAGACAGGACTCTGTAGCAATAATTGTTAGCCACCTTTGCTGAGAAAGTATTTCATTGTGAATTTCATTTGGACCAAACTGTCAATTTAGGCAACATCACCAGGCCAGAAAGCATGACTAGGCAGGGGAGTGTTAATCGAGTAGTGGCCTCTTTATCCCTACTTAATTGTATGACGTCATGTGAAAATAGCCAATCTACAAGCTTCCAAAGCGTAGCATTGCAACACAATATTTTTTTTATGTCTATTCTGCCAATCTACAACCTCACTAAAGGCATTGTTTTGAGTAGAAATGGATGAACTCTGCCTCCCACCCAAACTCTGGATAACCATCTTGACTACAGCTTTTCTTGTGGAGAAAACTGCTATAGCCTTGCATGCAGCATAGCACAGCCTGTCCACCCCACTGTCTTCCAAACTTCCACTCACCACATCATAAACACCTTCCATTTCCTCCTGAAATCAAATGTATGTGCATGTATATAGCAATTTTCCTCAGCTGCCTGACAACCATCACTGGGGGCAACGTCACAATCTGCTGCCCAACTGGGTGTATGGTTGACAGTTGGGTGAGGGGTGGGAGTGGGGATGGTGATGGTGGGCTATCGTGGGCAGAGGCTATTTGAGTCATTGAGTGCCAACTGCTAAGGCTGCTCCTGGGAAGTGGGAAGTGGGAAGTGCAACTCTGCATCACCATGAAGCTGTCCATTGCTTCCCACAGAGTTAGCACTGGCGTCAGCGCCAGTGACCAACGCCAAGACTTATATGTCATAATTATCATCATCAACGGCATTAAAAACAGAAGCTCTGTTGCCACCAGCTGCACTCTCTGCCTCCTGAGCCTCCCCAGGAAACATTCTGAGAAAACATTGGAACTACAGTACAGACACGGTACTATACTGGACAGTACAGCACACTTTACCTACTGTGGTTCTAATACAATGTCTTGCACTGAAGCACAATTGTGGACCATAAAGTGCAATGTAACAGTAATGTAATGTAACATTAGCTTCAATCACTTCCTTGACATTGATTTACTCTAAAGCAAGCCCCAGATTTCTGAGATAAGAGCAAAGCGGTTTAAAGCAGCACACTCAGTCAATCACTGACGTAGCACGGAATGTTGCAACAAATTGATTGTCAATAGAGACCGTGTAACACTATCAAGGGTTTTTGCCACGTGGAACATTGGCTACACATCGGAGGGTAGCTCACTTGGTGGATGTTATTGAAGAAATTATATTATCTGCAGTAGGATCACAGAAAAAGCCATGTCAGGTCTTTCACCTGCATACACGTGACCAAGTGTCTTTCAAGTATGCATTGATGTATAGAATAGACGCTCTTCAATTATCGAAAATACAGGACAGTTTGGTATGGTAATGCAATTCTCCAGTGTTTCAGGGCTGAGCAATATATTTAATTCATATTGATAATTAAAATAGATAAATATATATTGGTATGTATCAGACTGGTATCTGCCAATGAACAGTGTTTAAATGAGGATGATTTGGTCACTAATAATAATTATGAATATAATAATTATAATTATAATTATAAAAAAAAGGTTATTGTCAATGCTTGTGCGAACATTAACCCATGAGATGCTCACAGGGACACAAGGAAATACCTAACCAATGCTACAAGTACTACTTTAGCTTGGCTACTTTATCCAGGCTAAAGATGATCTCAAGAAGCTGCTGTTCGACAGCGACAGCTCTGTTTCTAACCAATTGAGGACTTTAGACATAAGTATTTTTAAATATCCTAAATACGTTGTTAAAGTATTTTTTACAGTATACATTATAATATAATATAAAATGATATAATTTAATGTATTTGAATGATCTGTGATTGTAGATCACTGAATCCAAGTACTTTATTTTCTTTTTTTTTGTCTGGTGCAAGCAAATGTCACAACTCAAATGTTAATAATAACACACAATTTATAATCACATTTTAAATATAATAAAAAAGATGGTGACAAGGTATTTTATTCATGCTGTGTAGCCCATCTCTAGTTGATAATATTTTTTTATAAACATGAGGAAAAAAGATAATTGTAAAAATATGATAGAGCGCTTCCTCTTACAAGAACTCACCTCTCTCTCTCCCTCTCTCTCTAAACTCTGTCAGAGATTTGTGCAACACACTTTCATAACACATTCTGTCATTCTATCTCACAATCCAATCAAATCGACTCCTTTCTTTCTTCTTCAATACTAATCTCCGATCAAATCTGCTGCATCACTCATCCTGAAATCTGAGCATTCTACAATCACCCTACATCACCAAGGATATTAAATCCATTTTGTGGACAATGGTCATTAGCTCATTGATCAGGAAGCGTTAATCCCCTTCATCACGCCACACAGAGCAAACCCTTTCTACTTTCATAATGACACTAGAGAGAACTGCTGTAGCAGAGTGTCTTCACAGACTGGACTTTGTCTAAATTTGTGTCTACATTTGTGAACATTGGTGGTGTCTACATGAAGGCTAGTTTTAAGAACAGGTATCAGCTCTGAGGGGGAGATAGGAATATTGAACCAACAAAATGACAGAGGCATACTGAGGGATAGAGATAAACCCAGAAGAGACAAAAGTGAACAAAAGGGACTTGTTGACCATAGAAACTGTGGAATCTCACTCCTTGGTAGTACATACTGTAGCTCTGTTTCTGTTTGAGTGCTGAAGAAGGACGTCCAATCTATGGGACTGGACTGCCTGCAAAACATTGCATTAAGATTGTTTTTGTATTGGACTCATAGGGCTATGGCACCCTTGTGCTTAAAAATACTTAAGATATTAGCGAGTTGAACACACCATTTGTTTTAGACTTCAGTCATGTTACCTTGCCATTTGAGAGACAAGAACATTAAGGACAGCCACTGAGGGAGTGAGGGAGAGGAGAGAGAGAGAGAGAAAGAGAGAGGGGGGGGGGGCTATTTCAGGCAAAGATGACGCCTTTCATGACCTAAAAAGCTAGTTGAGTTTCAAAAAGACAGGAGCCATTTGGACAGATTCCAAGTCTATAATCAGTGACACTCACATCCAAGAAAGGTCAGGCAGAGGGCCAGCCAGTACTCTAACTGTCACAGATTACGATTGTGTGTGTGTGTGTGTGTGTGTGTGTGTGTGTGTGTGTGTGTGTGTGTGCGTGCGTGCGTGCGTGCGTGCGTGCGTGCGTGCGTGCGTGCGTGCGTGCGTGCGTGCGTGCGTGCGTGTGTTCTTGTATTTCTACCAGGACCTCAATTAGTGAAAACAATATGAGAACCGATGGACAGGAAGTGGAACAGATGCCTAGGATTGGGTGGGGTACCAAATCAAGTATTTGTATGAACCTAAGGAGGTCTTTTTACTGGTGTGTCTATGTGAATGGATTTCAGAATGTGCTCAGTACAAACGAGCAAACTGTTTTAGTACAAACCTTAATCTCCAATCATACAATAATCACAGTAAGATTTGCTAATGCCATAAAGATATTATGACTATGTATCTACAGTATTTTACTCAAACATCGCCAGTGAGGGAGAGACACTGCATTCCTACAGAAAATGCCAGCCTAGCAATAAGATTTTAAAGCAGACACAAATATATATATTTACCAACATGCCAAACACATCGTCACTACAGCAATCAATATGCTGTGAACGCTGCAGCATCACTTGTCCTTCAATAAAACAGTCAACACCTAAATAATAAAAGAATAAATTGACTCACAGATGAGGTTTACTGCTTGAAGAGCAGTAAACCGGCTTTTTATTAGATGCCAGCAGTTAGCCAAGTTCTCTGTCATAACTTCACGCTGGATAAACAATCTTTTCTCAGGCAGCAGTCAGATTTTTTTTACTCAAGAGATAAAGTGCTAATATGTATTGTAATTACAGTAGCTACATAGTCCAAATGATTAGCATTGCTGTAGCTACAAACTCTGTCCTGCATTAGTTAATTAGTGGGCAGCAACAAACTTTTCTACAAATTGTAAAACAAATTGTCTGAATTCTGGGAAATTCAAGAAACATATCTCCACACATGACACAATGTAGCCAGTAAGTATACTGTATAATGCCTACAGTATTTGCTATTTCCTGCATTTTGGTTGAGTTCACGGACAGTCTCACATCACCCACATCCTCTCTCCATTCTCCTCTTTGTTTCTTTCCCCTCAGATGAAGCAGAAATGCTCTTCAGAAAATCGTTTTTCATTCATTAAAGCCGGCTCACCAGACCGCTCACATAATGCTTTGAGGTTAATGCAGTCATATGGTTTTAACAAGCCTGGAAAGCTAGGGGTGACCCAGAAGACTGCAATTAAAGCAACACCATCATGGGGGTTTCCCATATTCATACATGAAACTGCCCCAGCAAGCACAGTCAGGACCCGGACCAATCAGTGACGTCTCGATTGGGGCTAGATCAAGTCAAACCAAGACAAGTCAGATCTGGCCCAGAATATCACCTGATTTTAACCAAAATTAATCCTGACCACAAAAACGTCACTTCCAGGACGTCATCTAAACACATTTCTCATCACCCAAAATTGCTGTCCAAATGTCCATATGATGTCCCAGTGATGACGTCCTGTAAATGACGTAAAGATCATCCCCATATGGGCTGTGATCTGGCCCAGTCCTGAACGTCACCGGGGTGATGACCGGGCGTCATCATAACGTCATCATGACGTCATTGTGCTTGCTGGGTGGTGTTAGGAAGAGGAGCACAGAGAACACAGAATAATGAGCATGGGAAGAATTAAGAAAAAGAACAACATGGAGAAAGAAAGACTATGCGAGAAAAGAGAGGAGAGGAAAAGGGAAAAAAGAACAAATGATGAAGAGAGTGAAAAACACCTGAGAGAAGTCATTATTGGGCCAATTCATTAGCCAACTCCCTTCACAAGCCAGTGTTTCCATTTTTGAAAGATTTGGGGAAATTTCTGAAATAGCAACATAACAAAGTAATGGTGAGAATAGAAGTAATTGGAGGAACTTAGAAAGTGCATTGTACCGTTTCATTTACACAGGCATTGCTCGGAATTTAATGTAGGGAAAGAAAAACCTTAGTTGGTGCTCAATGAGATTCTAGAAATCAGAAAACCACCATCAGTATGTATTATATTCGTCGTATCTTCTAAAGGTATGGCGAACCGTATCCTAAATCCTGTCATAGCCCAGTCATATCCATCCAGCTGTCCTAGCAGATGGCCCCTGAGAGACTAACCCCCGCATCCCCTGCCCCCATCCCCGTCTTTCTCTCTAGACGTTAACATTCACATACACACATACAGAGACATTCACATGCACACTCACATACATACAGGCGAGAGAGAGAGCTAGAGAGAGAGACAGACAGAGAGATGTGTGCACAATTCCGCATAAACAAAGCTGACTCGTACATGTCGACAGAAGACCCAGGTGAGAGAAAGCTAGAAAGAGAGGGATGAGAGGAGGAGGTAAATAGGAGAACATGGAGAAAGGAGACACGTGAATGGAGGAGAATAGAGGAATCTACTCTACCACAATGTGTGCCAAACAACAGAGAGCTATATTGAAGTCAGCTTTTAACTTGTACTGCTTGAATACTGCTTTCACTAATGATCCACTTTTGTACAACCCTCGTTCTTTTTTTCACCTATAAACACTCAAATGCAGATATAGATCCCCAATTCAAGTGTGTGTAATTGTGGGAAATGAAAAGGGTCAGAATGAGAGACTGCAAAATGTGGCACGCACAGGCAAATACAGTATTGCTCCACTGACCGTTTCCTCCCCTGACCAACATCCTTCACGTGTAAACTGAAAAGACTCATACATGACTCCCATGGCCCTGATTATCAGCTTCCAGGCAGAGGGAAAGTAGAGGAGCACGTGAGTGTGTGTGTGTGTGTGTGTGTGTGTGTGTGTGTGTGTGTGTGTGTGTGTGTGTGTGTGTGTGTGTGTGTGTGTGTGTGTGTGTGTGTGTGTGTGTGTGTGTGTGTGTGTGTGTGTGTGTGTGTGTGTGTGTGTGTGTGTATGTGTGTGTGTGTGTGTGTGTGTGTGTGTGTGCGCGTGCACGAGATAATTCTCAGTTCTTTTAAATCAAAGCTAAAGAACTTTCTGTTTGCCGCTGCCTTTTTCTGAGCTTTTCTTTTTTCATAATTTCTTCTGCACTGTAATTCTATTCTCTTAGTTTTCAGTTTTATAAAAATGTCTTATATTCAATGTCCTTTTAGAATGTCTTAATGCCTCAGTGCTTCATGTTTTGTGTGAAGCACTTTTCCTTGTTGTTGAAATGTGTTGTACCCATAAACTTGTCTTGCGTGCGTGTGTGTGTGTGTAAGTGTGTGTGTGTGTGTGTGTGTGTGTGTGTGTGTGTGTATTGCACACATTGTCATACTCCCCTCTCCTCAAACACACACACGCTTCCCACACCACACTTACGGAGCTCACGTCTGACTTTGTCTCTATATCTCCTTTTGACAAGTAGCCTGTAGGGGTCAAGACCCCGGCATTCACCCCCAGATGGTGGCACAAAGACAGGCAGAGGCCGGCGGAGGCGAGGCACACAGCGGCACGCTGATCGGCCTCATCTCAATGGCTGCCGTTGCTCCATGACGCCCCGTGCGCCTGCCTGCCTCCCACCCTGCCAGAGCCAGGCAGCTGCCACAGGGGTCCCAAATGACACTGATTCCCTCCCCCAAACCAAACACAGACCAAAAGTCTAAGACATAATACTCACACATGGGGAACGCACTCGTAAAACTCACAAAAGCTTCCCTGCAAAACCCCAGGACCGGCGGCTATGCAAAAACACCCCCTTATAGACAAGAGTCATAAAAGTGAGACCCCACACACAATAAAATCCTCCGTGTTAATGTGTCCATTTGTAACTCTCAGAGTTAAATTAACACAGAGGATTTTATTGGGTGGAAGAAATACGACAGCTGCATAAATGTGGATGATTCCACAGACCTTTTTATGTTGTGTTAGGGTTTTTGGAATGAGCACCATGATGAAACCTGCATGAGAGATACGGTCTAGTAGTGTGTGTTTGTGTTGTATCGAGTCCGTATGATCCTGAATGGATTTGGGGGGATTAAGACTTAGGGAACCAATCAATTTTGACGGAGAACTATTTCAGTAGGCTTATGACGACACGTGTGCACAGCCACGCGGGCACACATGCATATACACACACAGGCAAAATTATGTGTGGACACATAAAAAGATATAATATGGAGATAAGAGGTTTCTGCCAACAGCAACGATATATTCATACTTGGGGGTGATGGCGTTTCTACCACATATTGTGTCATCAAAGCCTAAGTCCATTAATCTAGCATAACAATGAAGTAAATGTTATTCTTGGCATTTATCACTGTCATAGTTGTCTGCGTCTGTTTCCTGCTGTGAATAACTGGCGTGAAATGAATTGGCGGCGGTGACATTTTGTCACTGCCATGTATGAATCTGATCTATCAACAATGTTTATAAATCTGTTTCACATTCATCACAGTCAGACGAATTTGGATGGCACAACCCACGCGCGCACACACACACGTGTCCATGTGTGTGTGTGTTGTGTGCTGCTCAATGGTCATCACTGTGAAATGTTTTATCATTTCTATGCCCGTGGTTCTCAAACTTTTCCATGTCAAGGACCCCTAAATTAAGATATATTTCGCAGAAAATAGTTTGTGCCAGGGACCCCTCAAACAAGATTAGTATTGTTAAAATGTTTCAGAAATATTAAAACTTTTCAATTTTTTTTCAATAAATCTCAAAAAGATCGGCTATTTTTGAATAGCCGAAGTATAAAAAAGGGCTAAAGAGGTTAATCTGCTATCTGCTGGGGACCCCCTGGAACCCCCTCAAGGACCCCTGGGGGTCCCCGAAACCCCACTTTGAGAACAACTGGTCTAGGTTTCCCATCTGTTTCATTGTGATAACGGGGCACCGCTCACCGTGTGAAGTGGTCAACCAGCGTGCCCACCAGCTCGCCCACGCGGTCCAGGTTGGGGCATAACTCCCCTCGCTGTAGGCAAAGCAGGATGTCATCCTGGGAGGTCGTGTGCAGCGCCACCATCTGGTCAGCCCCACTGGTCACGCTCAATCCTGTTAACTACAGGGGACAAACGAAGTACATCAGAGTGGCCACCAGCATAGACAACCATCACATTTTAGTTTTTATTTGTGTGAACAGTTGGACTATTATGTGTGTATTTTTATTTATTTATTAATGTATCTTTGTATTCCTGTGAAACACAATTTCCCTGTATATGAAATGTTCTGTACAAATAAAATTTGACTTGACAGTGACAAGTGTCTGGCTGGTAATTTACTTCCATATAATCTATATACAGGACCTGCATATACAGTACATAGATCAATATTTGTTCCGCCTAACACAATACAACGAGGCTTATCCTGGACCAAAAGCAGGTTAGGAATTATGTCAAACAGATTAGTTCTGTCTAATTTAAGTGGGGTGAGTGTAATTCTTCCCACAGTGCACGTGTGTAGGAAAGGGGGTCATGAGTTGTGTGGCCCAGTTGGAACTATGCATGCACAGATTTAGAAGGGCAAGCAGATCAAGACGGAGGGAGAAAAGAGAGGGGAAGGGGGCAGACAGAGAGACCAAGAGAGATAGTTGGAGAATGGAAAAGAGAAAGACAGCCAGAGATAGAGAGGGAGAGTGAAAGACAAAAGAAGTTACACAATAGATTGTAGAAAGAGATAGAAGGGAGACAGGAAGAAAGCTCATGGTACTAAGCCTCTTATAGCTGGCTGGGATGAGCCCACTACAAACACAGGTTAATCCACTCCAGAGGGAGCTATGGGGGCTGTCCTTGTGTTGTCAGGACAGTGGTTCTGGGACAACCTGACCTTCGGAACGAATATACTGATATGACAAAGTCATATTCATCAATGCAAAGGTAATCAGCACTCGCTGGTTGAAGTACAATGGTATGCTACGTCAAGTTTGGCCAACTTGTGCCTGGGCCGATTTTGAGTCTCCACAAAAACTTGTGAATGATACTTTAAAAACAATTATGTGGTATGTGGTCTTACTCTGTAAGGAACTGGGACACCCGTCTTTCGATGCAATATAATAAGGTATTCCATGTATAAAATATAATATAATTTCATATGGAGCATTTCATAACAACTTGCATGTCGTTCCATTTAAAAGGTATATTACATTTAAAACACACATCAGGTTAATGTAAGACTTAAGAGGTAGCACAAGGTTACCTTTCCAACGCAAGATAACAAAGGGCCGGGCACCCCTGTTATGTCACACTCGATTGCCATAGAGTCATGAGGGACAATGTGAGGCAAGAGCTGAACTATTTCAAAATCTCAAGTCTCACTCTGACCTGATATCAACTCCATTTTGAGTTTTCGGCGCTTAATGGTATCAGCTATCTTTAGCCGTTCTACTGCCATGCATAATGACTGTTTTTACCCCTCTGGCATTGTTGCTTTGTCTCTCTAGAATTGTTCTTGGAAAGTCGGTGCTGTCTCGTTATGTTACGCAGGTTTCATGTTTTTAGCTCAAATTCTTTAGTACTGTTCTTGTAATAACATGCATGATCTTGTCCATCAAGGAAATTATTCCAAATAAGCCTATGGGCTTCTTCATTTTCTTGTGCAATAACTTTTTTAAATGATTTATCTCTTCTCTGCTCCCATGAGTCCTCTTGTCCTTCAAAGCCCAGGCCCCTGTCAGATACCTGATCCAATTTCTCAGATCAGTGCATCAGATGCTGCTGGAGCCGCAGCGTGACCACAGACACCAACACATACATACACACACACACACACACACACACACACACACACACACACACACACACACACACACACACACACACACACACACACACACACACACACACACACACACACACACACACACACACACACACACACACACACACACACACACACGTGGCCACAGAGAGTAGCGCCGTGCCACTCCACTCCCTCACCGGTACCGAGGAATGTAGGTCAGACACCTCACACTGTCTACCGGCAGACCAAACCAAATTATCTCTCCCTTCTCCCTCCCACAACAGCTGTGTTACCAACATTCATATAAATGCTTTTAATGTAATGCCACTGCAGTGAGCGTAATCAAAGTACGTATACAAAATGCTTACTTGTGACTCATAAGTCTCACGTAGCCTATATAGAAATATAGACCTTTATTAATCCCGCTAGGAGACCCGGCGACCTTCTGATTATGAGACAGTCCCTTACCCACTAAGCTATGGCCACCTGTAATATTAACTGATATTTGCATCATTGAGTGTGACAAAAAGTTGGGTGTTGGTGTGTTGGTGTTTCTGTGCCATTGTTTGTGTTTTATGTGTCTATCGTATATGAGCTTACTTACAACATCTAATGGAAGCCTTTTCAGAACTTTGTACTGTTTCTTTGGCCCCAGTTCGTAGATGTTCTTGTCTGTGAGAAGCAATACACGGTCTGTGGTTTTGTTGAAAACAAAACCACAGATTACCTAAGATTGGAGGAGGAGGAGAAGAAATTGAAACAGAGGATGAAATTAAACAGAATCACATTTATTCAGGCTTATCTTACCAATTCCCATATTTTCAGAGTACTTCTGTAGAAAGTAGAAAGTTATTGGCTTGCCAGTATTTTCTTTACTGACAGCAAAAAAGAGACTTCCTACAAAGACTATGAATACCAAGATAGAATGTTCTATTGAATCTATTAAAGCTTGAATTCTTTCCTTGTTTTTAGTTCTTATTCTTGTTCATCCATCCACAGTATCAGTGTCCTCGTATGGTCTAATAGGCTTTGGTTTAAGTGGATCCCTAGCATTTGGTACAGGCCCTTTTTCGGACTCTTTTGATAAGGAAAACGTGTTCATTATTACCGACTGCTGCAGTGAACTGATAAGCATACTTTCAGCACAAGGTATAATAATGTACAAATCTATGACTTAACTCCAACTGATTTATGAATTAAGTTCTTTTCCAATCTAAGACTTGGGGTATTAAAAATCTGGGCTAAGGTTGAAATGAATTAAAAATCATCTGACTTTGTAATTATGTCTGGATGATTAACAACTCTCACTCCCCTGCTGTGATCTTTATTTGGGGCAAGTAATGTTGAAAGATAAACTCATACACTGCAACAGCTTTATAATAGGCGTCGTGAACAGCCGGAGGCAGGGGGGCTAAATGTCGGGAGTGACAAAAACAACCCAAAGGCTAAATTGAAAACACAACAGACTGAAACTCCTCGTGGCAACAAACAGACACTGCAATTTTCTGCACAAATTCAATACATACTTTCCTACAGAAGCCAGAGAAGAGGACCTGGCTGTACTGCTCTTTGTTCCTCAGATCCTTGGACGCCCTGATGAAGTTGTGGCTGGTCTGAGGGCAGTCCCTCGCCTGTATGGAAACCAAAGACCCCCGTATTACATGAAGCCAGTGGTGGAAAAGGAACTCAAATGTTTTACTTAAGTAAAAGTATCAATACTGCAATGTAGAAGTACTCTGTTACAAGTAAAAGTCCTGAATTCAAAATTTACTTGAGTAAAAGTCCAAAAGTATTGGTATCAAAATGTACTTAAAGTACCAAAAGTAAAAGTTCTAAAATGTGATCTACAAGCTCACAACGCGTCCCGATACGACGCGTTGTGAGCTTGTAGATCGGCTATTTTCAAATAGCCTAGGTATAAAATAGGGCTAAAATGGTTAATGTATGTTTTATAATATAATAATTGATAATTGCAAAGTAACTAAAGTTTTCAAATAATTGTAGTGGAGTAAAAGTACAATATTTGCCTCTGAGATGTGTGGAGTAGAAGTAAAAGTACTGAAAATTGGAAATACTCCAGTAAAATAAAAATACCTCAAAATTGTACTTAAGTACAGTACTTGAGTAAATGTACTTATTTACTTTACACCACTGATGGAAACCAAAGACCCCGTATTACATGAAGCAGACTACTGCCACCAACTTCTGATGGGATAGGATAGCATCTCCTTGTTAGTCATAAAACTCTCCATAACCTCTCACGGACTCTTTCAAGCCATATAACGCTCTGATTCTATAAGGAGCAGATCAAAGCTGCAGGCCTCGGGCTGCTGTTACCAGACACTGCCTCTGACGGGCCTTTAGAAGCAGGAACATGGTTGCTGATACTAGAGCACAGCTTCTTTATGACAAGTACAGTGGGAGCAATGAAAGAGTGGAACCTAACACTGTGTCAAATGATGCTCCAATAAAATGGACGACTGCATAAAAGTAAAGGGTCGCTCAGGTCAGATTATTTGAGTGGTAGTACAGTTAATCAGTCCCAGAGTGTGAAAAGTAGACCCACAATCATGGCTAACTGTCTCACTGTATCAAAGTCTAATAAATATACTTTGACGTTAATTCATGGGGCAATTCACTAGATAATCTGTCCTGACAGAGGTCCAAATACTAAAGACTCTGTTTATGCATTTATTTAGACTAGATTTAGATTAGGCCAAATAGTTGACATTAAGGGGGCATTGCCTGTAACTAATAAACCAGGCTTTAACTGTGATCCTTTGCATGGTGAGCTGGAGGCAGTGAAGATGAGCCACCCCAAAGTCACGGGCAGACTGAAGGAATGATGCGTGGTTTCCAGCGGTCATATTCCCGGGCCCCTCAAGGCATCTTTCATGCCACCAACCCCATATTAACCCTGAAATGAGCCGAGCATGAAACCCATTAGAGCAGGGCTGTGTTCATAAGTGCCGTCAGCCAGACCTTATCATCAGTCATACTGCTGCTGTTTACTCTCGAGCTCGTCACATGTATAGATGATGCATTCATTAGAGTCTGTGACTGATGTCATCCTATTCAGAAACTACGTTTACACAGCTGTGTCAGAACGGACAGATCTACTGTATCTCACTGTAGTGCCCCCTAGATTTCCCTGCAACTCTACAACATTCTAAACTTCCTAAAAAGGTGTTGGCAAATATATTGCAACAAAGTAACGCTTGCTATGCATCAACATGCTTAATTGTAGACCAAAAAATGTTCTGTTGTTGTGTGCAATCTCCTATTAACATAGAACAGCATTTGTCCCTTTTTATATAAGATGATGTCTGGCAACATATGTGTATTTATTTGTTAGTTTTTTGTCTTGTGTGTTGATTAGTTCATGAAAAATGAATAAAATGTAAGTAAAAAGAAAAGCTGAACTGTAGAGCAAAATGCAAAACATATTAATGACAGTCAGAATTGCTTTGGTCTGGCTTGTGTTGAGTTGTGTGCTTCTGTCGCATATTACATTTGATAGGTAGTCTCGTTCCCAGGCTCGCCCGACACCCCAGTCCTTCCTTTCCCCAGCCAGAGCGCCCATCGCTGCCACCTTAGCCCGCACTTCTGCCATGTCAGATGGAGGGATGTTCTTCACTATCTGCCTCGCCCACCACCTGACAACGGGAACGTAAAAGAAAAAGGGAAGTGGAGTAACATCAAAGATGCATCAAGGAAGCACTGTAGGTGGTACTGATACAACTTAACGGCCAAAAATAAACTTTAGCTGCAATGACAAAACATACCCAGTCCCACATTCAAATATAAACACACGCATGCCATGTACACACGCACGCACGCAAGGACGGACGGACAGACAGCATGTACATGCATGATGCACACATGCACCTCGTATGCACAGACAAACACACACTCCACCCAAATCTAAATGACATTTCTGCGGTTGCTATAATAGTTAGGGAATTTTAGCAAAATATTTGGACCATCTGTGAAAAAATGTACTACCAATAGCTTTCTTCACCAATGTGTTCTTATAGGTGTCTAGAATCACCTCTCAATTTATTTAAACCCAAATCCTCGTGGAAAATCCTGGAGAGCCAATCAAAGTTAAGGAGCCCAGAGGGCTTGGGTGAAAAATATGAAAAGAAATAAAAGTCTTGTGAGGTGTCTAACTAGGGGTTTTCAGGGGTGCTGAATCCATTCCAACCATTATTTTTGAGTAAAAATGTCTCCCTGGCCATCTAATATTGCTATATTGGTTATTGTTAGTGTATAATCAGTGTATAATCAATGGTAGGGGATTGGGGTGTTGTTGAATTAATTATATTCTGAAAAATAAAATAAAAAAATATTGCTAAACACTTGATAAGAGTGTACACCTACTGTGCACATGCTCAGTGGGATACACTGTCTGCATGTGGGGAAGGAGCGGGAGTGTTCAGACATACAAATATGTCAAAACTTTTGATTACTGTGAATTTAGATGTCAATTTTCTCTAGCCTATTGCTTACATTGAACAATCATTAGTTAAACAATCATGACACTTGTCTTTTAGTAGACAACATGGAAGAGGATTCTGTAGCTTGTGGCTTAAGGTGCTTCATCTGTGGTGGTCCTGAGACTGAGATTCAAAAGCTCTCAAAAGTCACCCAAAAAGGCTATGCACAGATGTTGTCTTATTCTGAGAGTGTGGATGATGCAGCATTAATCAGAAGACTACATGAGGACTGGAAAAACTGAGATGACCCCAAACTAAGATACCATTTGGAATGCAAAACCGAGCTATACAGTCGTGCAAGAGGTATATCCACTGGAAATCGTACGTTTTTTTCAATGTGATGAAAGTTGCCACTTGCAGATTTCAATCCTATTCTATGTTGTGAGTGACATCATAATTTAATAAAAACTTTAAACATAATCTATTCTTTAGAGCAAGATGAGCAAGACCAACGGCCAGACAGGAAGAAAAGACGCAGGGCATTGTCTGGGTCAAGTAGTTCAAGTGCTAGCTGGCACACTTGATCTACCATAATACTTGCATCCTTTGCAATGAAGGTATCAATGCTGGCACATTGAAAAGAAACCCTGGTAAGTCTTTTGTATGTAAGATTCAAATGAATTTTGATAATTGTTTTTCTTGCTCCTCATTGTAGGCTTGTATCGTGCACCTGATAATGTCTACCAGGACCAACTGAAAGGAGTTTGATGCAGAGAGCAAAGCGACGAGGTGATGACTGGGGACTTGAAGTTGCTGGTCGCCTGGTGGCAGAAGAGGCAGTATATCATATTCGATGCAGAAGAGACTTTGAGAACCCTGTTACAAAGTCTGAGGTAACATTATATGGATACACAATACAGCTGTACAATACAACTCACATTTCTTATCCTGAGGGAAGAAAAATAATTTTTAATAGTGAAACTTTTGATTTCAAAATAATGTATTCTGCAAGATTGATATGGGTCCAGGAATGAGGGGGACTAATAAAGGATAAGAAATGTGAGTTGTATTGTACAGCTGTATTGCGTATCCATATAATGTTACCTTAGACTTTGTAACAGGGTTCTCAAAGTCTCTTCTTCATCGAATATGATATAGTGCCTCTTCTGCCACCAAATCTATAATACCAGACAGGCAACCAGCGACGTCACGTCCCCAGTCATCACCTCGTCGCTTTGCTTTCTGCATCAAACTCCTTTTCAGTTTGTCCTGGTAGACATTATCAGGCGCACAATACAACTGCCGAGCTCTGTCTGGATAAAAGGTAGCCATATAGAGTATGTGCATGATTAAATTATTCTACTTTGAGTGGAAGCCTACAATGAGGAGCAAGAAAAACAATTATCAAAATGCATTTGAATCTTACATACAAAAGACTTACCAGGGTTTCTTTTCAATGTGCCAGCATTGATACCTTCATTGCAAAGGATGCAAGTATTATGGTAGATCAAGTGTGCCAGCTTGCACTTGAACTACTTGACCCAGACAATGCCCTGCGTCTTTTCTTCCTGTCTGGCCGTTGGTCTTGCTCATCTTGCTCTAAAGAATAGATTATGTTTAAAGTTTTTATTAAATTATGATGTCACTCACAACATAGAATAGGATTGAAATCTGCAAGTGGCAACTTTCATCACATTGAAAAAAACGTACGATTTCCAGTGGATATACCTCTTGCACGACTGTATAGCTCGGTTTTTTCATTCCAAATGGTATCTTAGTTTGGGGTCATCTCAGTTTTTCCAGTCCTCATGTAGTCTTCTGATTAATGCTGCATCATCCACACTCTCAGAATAAGACAACATCTGTGCATAGCCTTTTTGGGTGACTTTTGAGAGCTTTTGAATCTCAGTCTCAGGACCACCACAGATGAAGCACCTTAAGCCACAAGCTACAGAATCCTCTTCCATGTTGTCTACTAAAAGACAAGTGTCATGATTGTTTAACTAATGATTGTTCAATGTAAGCAATAGGCTAGAGAAAATTGACATCTAAATTCACAGTAATCAAAAGTTTTGCCAGCAGAGGAAAATAAATGCCAAAAAGTAGATAAACTACCGTACCTTAAAATCGTCCAGACATATTTGTATGTCTGAACACTCCCGCTCCTTCCCCACATGCAGACAGTGTATCCCACTGAGCATGTGCACAGTAGGTGTACACTCTTATCAAGTGTTTAGCAATATTTTCTTATTTTATTTTTCAGAATAGAATCAATTCAACAACACCCCAATCCCCTACCATTGATTATACACTGATTATACACTAAAAATAACCAATATACCAATATTAGATGGCCAGGGAGACATTTTTACTCAAAAATAATGGTTGGAATGGATTCAGCACCCCTGAAAACCCCTAGTTAGACACCTCACAAGACTTTTATTTCTTTTCATATTTTTCACCCAAGCCCTCTGGGCTCCTTAACTTTGATTGGCTCTCCAGGATTTTCCACGAGGATTTGGGTTTAAATAAATTGAGAGGTGATTCTAGACACCTATAAGAACACATTGGTGAAGAAAGCTATTGGTAGTAAATTTTTTCACAGATGGTCCAAATATTTTGCTAAAATTCCCTAACTATAATTCTTTCCAAACAAAATTTGCATATAGATATCCAATCTCCTTACATGCATTAAATATTGAATAAGTTCTGACCTACGATGCAGCATAACTGTGATTTTGTGGAACTGAGCCAGTGCAGCCGGAGCGGAGGGCCACTCCACACTCTTTCCATAGTCGGCCATCGTGCGCACGTTAGCAAATCTGCTCTCCACCTCCCAGAAGTGAGCCTTGACCTTGTAGCGCTTATAGCAGCCCATGATGGTGTAAATGGCTCTCATGCGCCGGCACCTCATACGGGCCAGAGCACCACGCCAAACCTAGAGGATGGAGTTTGAGAAGGAGGCATGAAAAGTAAGGAAAGCGAAAGAAAAACAGACAGAAAACATGAGGGGATAAGTGAATAATGTAATGAAAGCAGCGGCGTGAGAGAGGAGAGAAAGGTTTCAGTGAAGCTTGCATTAAAAATTCACATGCCCTGGCACAAGACCAGTAGACAGTAGACACTCCTGCTGCATTGGATACAAACATATACTTCAGTTGAAGAACCAGACCTAATTTTAGAGTAATCAGAAGTAGGTCACAGGAAAATTGAAAAACAGCTAGGGCGTTTCATGGTGCACAAGAAATAATTAATTCAATGTAACTATCCTCTGATCGCATTAATTATCTCAATTATTGCTACTGTGATTTGCTGTCTCCGATTTCATTTGGCAGACGAATTACAGTCAAACATAACTGATAGCCTTATTAATCAGGCCGCGTACAATTTTCTTTTTCTCCAGCAGTCTGAATAAGATGTGGATGAGGATAGCAGTGATGCTGATGAAGTGAGAACTGATGCTCAAGTTGTCTTTATCTTTAAATAAAACATAATTTATTTGTCTAGTGATGTAGATACTGTAACAATCGATATTTCCAATATTTGTAATTTTGTTTTGGGCTATTAATATCTTCAATTGAATGATGCTTAAAAATTTGAAAAAACTACTAAGGCACTGAAAACAGGCAAGTAAAATAATCATTAAAGGTAGGTTAAGTGATTTTTTCAGGTAGGTGATAATTGTTAAGCCAATCAGGAGAGAGCACTGAAAATGCATTTTCTGTTAAATAAAGAGCTGGAGAGACATGGGAGTACTATCAGAATAATATTTAACACTTATTTTAACCAAAGTAAATCACTTACCCTACCTTTAACTAACCAACTAGAGAATGCATTCACGTAATTAGGAGGCCCTCATGTTACCTTCTGTATGAACAGCACGAGGATTGGGATGAGAGCAGACCTCTCCTGCTCCAGGGAAAAGAGCGACCGTGGTGTTCGGACAAACAGCTTAGTATGTCCGTAGGCCACGTCGTCTTGGAAACCATGCTGGGTGACGATGGCTTCCACGGCCTCCCTGTCTGTGGCCATTAAGTGGTTCGGCCATGTGTATTCACATGTCATTTTATACCTACAGGGCATACAGGAAAGGCGGAGTCAAGAATCACATTTTATTCTAAAAAGGACCCATTCACACCTTTTTAAGCTATAGTCATATAATTGGTCCTCACTAATGCTCAATATTTCTGTGTTCTCACTCTATGTCTCAGAGGAGGGCTGTAGGCAGTTCAGAAACCTGCCTACCAGTGACATCATCGGTAGGCATGTTTGGTCATTTCAAATATTTCTAACTTTTTTCTCCTTTCTTTTTTATTAATGCAAGAACCATGGCTTCTATTTCAGCATGCTAACTTTCCAGGAAGAGAAAGGCTGTAGTTTCCATTAGTTTGGAATCCCATCGATGATGTCATTGGTAGGCAGGTTTCTGATCTGTCCATAGCTCACTAATGAGACGCAGAGTGAAAATGGGTGAAGTGGTGTTAGCTGAATCCTTCCAGTTCCAGCATTGTTACTGTCTGTATATGTTGGGTTCATGTGAACTGTTATAGCATAGTCATGTCTCATGTACTACAGTAGATGGCCAAGAAGACTGCTAGTATACAGAGTTTACTCATTCCTCACCTCTGAAGAAAGCGTGCGTATAGTTGCCGGTAAGCAAAGCCCGCCCTGCGTACCCTGACATTCTCCAGCAGGCCCAGGTAGGCCACCTGGTGCTGGCAACGAGGGTCATCAAATAGCACTGGAGACTTCATCTCATTAGGCTTTACACAGCGCACATAGTAGGGCTCCTGCAACACCGGACAAAAGAATATGTCTTTGTAATGTCTTTGTGGTTGGACTGGAGATCAGACTACATCACACTGTGAGGCCTAAAATATTTCAGAGAGAGAGAGAGAGAGAGAGAGAGAGAGAGAGAGAGAGAGAGAGAGAGAGAGAGAGAGAGAGAGAGAGAGAGCGCGACACAGCCAAGCTACAAAATGGTAAACTGACTGCAATGACCTTAACCATACTTGCAAAATAATTACACACCAGCTACAGTAAGAAGCTATGTTTCCTGACACTTCCAGTGCATTTCCTTTACACAACAGCATAATTAACAGCACATTAAACAGCATATTCATCTTAGAAGATCACGTTCTCTGTGTTGTTTTGCAGCTGGATTCCAACAGGGACACATTTTTTCACTTTTCACTTTCCCCGCCAAAGAAAGGAGATTTGAACGATATGCTCTGTATGCCACATCCCTGTCAAAGGCACTTGTCAGTTTCAATGATACACATGTGTGCACAACCCCAACTTCAGTTCAGTTCAGTAGAGGCTCGACACAACAGGCTATTAAAAGTAAAGCTAGTCAGATGAAGAGATTGGTCACAGTTACTCCCACACAGAAACTGTGGGAGAAAGCATCCATGCACTCATTCAGCGTGATCTAAAATATAAAAAAGGAACTGTTGCCAGGAGAGTCTCCCCCCTCATTTTGCCTCAGCCACATGGAGATGTATCAGCAGCGCGACAGTAGGTCATCCCAAAATAACAGTAGGAAATGTCAGACCTCCGTCAATGGAGCTGAGAGCGACGTGAGCTCCATGCTTTGTTGTGCATTCCTTTCCTTCTCCATAAACACACAACCAGACAGGATGGGAATTAGTGACCTACAAATCTGTTGCTCTCTGACCCAAAGGAACACATCACTATGTATACAAATCACATACAGTACTTCCACTTGGCTGTCTTCCAAGGAGAGCAAGAAGAGATTCAGATAACCATTAGAGAGACCAACTCTTTCTCGAGTGCACTGGCCTCAGGCGAGTGACAGTAAAGTAAACCAAAAGGCAGATCTGGGTCAATGCTAAACACTGACGACAAAAAAACAACAACAATAAAAAAAACGGTGTCCCTGATTTGCCAACTGTTGCACAGAGTGATATGCAACCTGTTTTGGTAGAGAAAGCAACATATCGTACAAATCAATTACCTAGAAACCTTTTGGTGTGTGCATAATGTCCTGCAAAAGCATCATATGTATACAGTATGTGTGGAAGAAAAGCTAACTCAAAGTGTAAAAATGGGCCTGTAAGGTCATTTTTTATACACAGAGTTAAATGAACACTTGGGGTTTTACGGTTTGTAAATCATGGCAATAGCAATTATCCCTTTGTTAAATTGCATCTACGTGTTTCTTGGCGTTTTCATATACATAAAAGAAATGCACCTCAGGGTGCAAGCACTGCCCACACCAAGTTCTCTCCATTCCCGAAATATGTCCATTATGTAATCTTGACCTTTATTATGACCTTAACCTTTGACCTTTGATTATGACCAAGTTTCATGAAAATCAGCTCATCTGTTCTGAAGTTATTTTGCTCACAGAAACAGAAACACACACACACACACACACACACACACACACACACACACACACACACACACACACACACACACACACACACACACACACACACCACACACACACACACACACACACACACACAGGACCTATTACAATAGGGAGAGAAGGGAATTCAGGATGTGACATCAAACATCACTGACCTTGCAAGCCAGTTTATCCACCAGGGCCACGATGGAGTTCTTAAAGAGGGTGCCTGCAGTCAGGGGCCGCTTGGTGACCTCTGTGATGCCAAGCTGACCATCTGGCCACATCTCCTTCAGGACTGGATTGGCACTAACAGACAGAGAGAGAGAGAGAGAGAGAGAGAGAGAGAGAGAGAGAGAGAGAGAATAGATAACATGGTAAAAGGAGGCCAAAGAGTGCAGAAAGGACATCATCAAATAATTAATGGGAGACAGAGTAAAAAAAGTGTTAATTTGTCTCAGAGAATCTGGTTCTATTTGTGCACTATGATATGAGTCAGATTAACACTCAGGATTTTACTGAGTAGCAGGGGAGCGAGAGATGAGAGGGTGTTGAGTAAAGTGATGGAAAGTCATTTTCACTCATCCCAGTTTCTGAAACTGTCTTGAACCTCGTCATGTTAATGATAAGCTTTATTGTCTCCGAAGGGATATTTGTCTTCAGTCTGTTCAAATGCAACAACAAAAAACAACACATAACCAAAACAACACATTACATTACACAACACAACACAACACCAAGACAGTACATGAGTGTAAGTGCTAACTTATTGTTCATATCAGAAAGTGTTGGGAGACAAAAATGGTGAAGGATGCATTTGGCACCTGTTATACATGAGACGCTTGAAATCTTGGAAAAGCGGGTCCTTGTTCTTGTCCAAAAAGCCCTCGACAGAATATCTGAAATAGAGATAAATTAGATAAAGTCAATACATGTGACAGTAAGAGCGGTAGATTTGGCTACGGCTAATGGAGACTCCTGGCTGAGGAGCAGTCAATTGAAGTGGTGTGCCACAAAATAGAGATAGGGTCGTAAAATTGCACCATAACTCATGTAATCATACATTAAATTAATGGGGTCAGCTGACCCCTTTTTTCTTCCATTAGCATTGCTACAAAATGCTAAGTGGACAAGTGCACATTTTTAGTGGCCCAAGCAGCGAAGTATCTGGGTCTCAGAAACGTTACAGTTACCAAACTTGGCAGATAGGTTGTAAATCTCACACACTATTGGCCAGATGGTGGCGCTATAAAAATAACGCTCAATGGTTCCTAAATAACAACCTTCTACACCTCCTACCTCATTCCTCTCTTTCACACACAGCACTTCTGACTGAACGCGTCACAAAGTCCGTAAGCAGAGGCTTAGAATAATAGTCACGCTGCTTTAGTCGATTTACAAATGAGGCACATGGATAAATTCCCCAGAGCTTATATTTAAAATCTCTATCTAGGGGGCATTGCCTGACGGAGTGAGCTGTACTAAATTCACAGAGACATTCCTTGAAGCTAGGCAGTACATTGGGCATTTGGAATATTTAGGGAAGCATCACCATTCTGGCACGTGTGGTGATGTTATGTAAACCGTCCGACCCTTTGGGTTGAAGGAGGGTAGGCTACTGTACATGACGTAAGACATTTTGGAAACGATGCTCCTGAACCAGTGACGCCTCAAACCTCTTTTCCATCCACTCTTTCCTTCCCTTTCAACTCCTCTTCCTCTTTCACCTCACTCCTTCTTTCTCTTTCCTGTCTCTCTCCCTTTGTCTTTTTCTCCTTCTCTCTCTTGCTCACTCTCTCACACATACTAAACACATTCAACTCA